>NC_048893.1:81918575-81936206 GCF_011077185.1 Oxyura jamaicensis
ACCTTGGGTGGAATGGTATGGAGTACACATTCTTTACAATTATCCTTCAGAAGTCTTTGATCAGAATATATCTGCCATCTTCAAACACCACTCTTTTAGGATGAAAAGAAGATATTTGACTAATAAAACTGCCACCACTTTTCCTTTTGATGGCCTGAGGAACTATATGATATCTGTTCTCATATTGCATCTCAAGCAGCTTTCATCATTGATCTGAAAAGGAGGTTCTTGTAATTTCACAGTAGTGTTATTATATATATATATATATATATATATATTTTTTTCTTATAAAACTCTTTTCCCAAAGCTGGTCAACTATTTAATGTTTAAAGACATCATTTGAATTGGTTCAACTGTTCTGCAAGGTTTCCAGCCACTGCTTTTCTACAATACTTTAAGTATGTTATTCTACTCCGTTGAGCTGATACTTTTATAACCAATTCAACACTACCTTTTGCAATAGCAGATATCCCCTCTTATTTATGGAAGAGATGACAAACCTTCAGATGACTTTTTAAGCTCCTTACTATATGTGCATCCTCTGTTTCGCACTGTGTAACATTCACTTAGCTGCAGGCTAATCATTCTGAATTTCTTCTGTCCATCATCTCTGTCTTAAATGCCCTATTACTAACCTCCCAGATCTCCAAACATATATCTTGTCTCTTTTGGAGTCCTAGCACAATTGCAAAATAGAGTGATCAGAAATTATTTGTTAGCAAAATGTACCAACCCCTACAGTGGAGAGAGATACCAGGGTCAGGAGGGAATCATTATTTTAAAAGCTCTGCTGGTTTGGCCAGCATGCTGTCTGCTGTCCTGCCTGACAGCCTACACAAGTTGCAGCTGTTTGCCTGTGCATCTGCAGCTGTATCTTTCAAATCAAATGAAGGACATGGTTTAAAGTGCTGCCTTTACCCAAGTGGCGGTGTGTCCAGTCCAAGATGGTGTCTCTGCACATTGCCAAGAGGAGGGTGTCCTCTCAGGGTTTTATTTCCTACAGATGGAAGGGGCCTCATCATCCGGGGTAACTTAGTAGTGCAAAATACCTTGGGTGTCCCCAAAGCTTTTTCTCTCTTTGAAAGTCAAGGCAAGGAAGGCACCCTGCCTCGCTAGAGAGATTTCTGCTGCCCAGACGGGGGAAGTGCTGCTTGTTATTAAGTCTCTCAAAACTGTGAGCTGTTGTGAAAGCATGTTTGAAAGCAGGATATGCTCTACAGTGATATCCAGGGTTCATAAGAGATTTTAAAGGAGTTTAAAGAGGAAATCGGACCTGATCAAGAGAGTTTGAGGATGGTGATTTAACAGGGGCACTCTATATAGTTTAAGGGTGTTGTTTCCTGTGCATTGATTTTTCTGTGATTCTGAACTAAAAAAAATGCAATAGGATATTAAAACCAGAGCTTCTGGAGTATGGTTTAGATGAAATCATGAAGTGGGAGAATGTGGCAAATTTGCCCACGCAAAACCCACTGTAAGCTTTTGCTTAAAAAGTCACATCAAAGCCATAAACATTGCAAGATGTAAAGCCCAACTAATGTACAAGTAGAAAAATACCTCTCTTTGGTCTTTCCATCTGGGTCTACAGAGGAGAGTATAGGACAAGCTAGAACAATAAATGCTTTGGGGTGCAAAGGAGAATAGCAAAGCAACCAAAATCGGGACTTTATGCAATCATTACATTAATCTTGCATGCTTTGCTGCATTTTTTCTTCATATCAATATATTAAAAAAACCTGTCTTTAGCATAGGACGTGGTGCAGACATGCACTCCCAGTTGACACCTCTCCCGTCAACAGAGATTCTCTGGATTCATGCCACTGGTGCGGGAGGGTGAAGGGCGTTGTGGAATTTGTTTCATCTGCGTTGAAGGCAAAGGAACCTGCTTTACCCATCAGTTTTATTTAAGCTTTATTTCTGGTTCAAACTCCTGCTGGTTTTGAAGCTCGGAGGATCTCAATGGGATAACTGATCCCTCCTATTTCTTTTCTGTAGTGAAACTCAGGGAGAACTTTTGTCTTTCTAGCTTTAATAACATTCTTTCACTGTAATGACTTGTTATTTTTTATACAAATGAACTCAAGTGTTGTGGTTTCACCTGGCAGATGGTTAAGAACCACACATACATTCGCTCACTCCCCCACAGGGATGGGGGAGAGAATCAGGAAAAAAAAGGCAAAAACTCATGGGCTGAGATAAAGACAGTTCAGCTGATCAGAAAAGGAAGGGAAAATAATAACACCACCACCAGCAGTAATAATAAAAGTAATATATATATATTTGTACAAAACAAGTGATGTGCAATGCAACTGCTCACTGCCTGCTGACTGATGACCAGCCAGTCCTCAAGCATTGGCTGCCTTCCCCTGCCAACTCCCTCAAGTTTTATTGTTCAGCATGATACCACATGGTATAGAATATCCCTTTTGGCCACTTTGGGTCAGCTGTGTTGGTTGTGTCCCCTATCAGCAATTCCTCGCTGGCTGTGCAGTAGGAGAAATTGAAGAGTCCTTGACTACTTGTGAACACTGCTCAGCAACAACTAGAGCATTACTATGTTATGAACATTATTTTTCTTCTAAATCCAGAACAAGGCAACATACCAGCCACTATGAAGAAAATTAACTCTGTTTCAGCCAAAACCAGGACAAGTGCAAAATGTACTTTAATACTGCACCTGAAACCTTTTTCACTAGCAGCAGGCAACAAGCATTGTGGGCTGAATAACATGCTGATGTTATATAAATATAGTGGGTTTTGTAGGATTGTATTTTATCTTATTTTATTTTATTTTATTTATTTATTTTTCCTGATTAGCTAGTTTATTTTACAGTTTTCAACCACTAAACGATGTTAACTGCTTCCTTTACCATACAAAGCAATATGCACCATTTCTATATTTGCTATTATATGGCATTAGGAAAAATGCATGTCAAACTTTTAGTTAATATTTTGTTTCTTTATTTTTTTTTCTTTTAATACCAAGAGGGTTAAAGACTCACTCAAAATAGGCTGTGAAGCCTCCTTGAAGTCATCACTGTTGTTCAAAGCCAACAACTTCTTCCTAGTTTAATGCAAATAAAAAGTTTATATACAATAATATATAAATATATATATCAATAATTATATAAGTATTAAATTATATATAATACATAACATATATTACATATACTATATTATATATATTATATATATAATATATATTACATATACTATATATTATATATAATTTATAATATATATTAAAAAAGTTTAATACAAAAGGCTCTAAATTCAATGAACTCAGGGACTCATAAAGAACTGAGATGCCTGTAGCTTCATGGTATCTTAGTGTGGAATAAAGAATGGTCTTTGGCCCTAATGGCTTTCTTTGTTACTTTAATAAAAATCCAAGGAGACATACCTACCTCCTAATCATAAGAAACGGAAGCAGTTGAGATGCATAAGGACCAAAGAGACCATTAGATTGTTTCATTACCTTTCCCTGTATCACGAATTGCAATATCTTAGCCACAATTTTGTTTGGCTAAAGAGTGTCTTCTAGAAAAGCACATAGGCTTCACCTGAAAACTTCAGAAACTGGGCATTTCAGCACAGCCTATAGCAGTTGGCTCCAAGAGTTATCACCCTACTTTTAGGACAGGTGTCTTCCTTCCCTCTGAAAAGGGCTTCACCTTTCTGCATTGGTTCTTGCCAGGAAATAAAATAATTCTCTTCTATTTCATGTTTTATTCTGTAAACATATTCCTGCACTGTAATAAACTTGCCCTGTCATTCTTTGGTATATGAAGCAGGCAGAGATCCTTGAATCTTTCTCTGTAATGTATTTTCTCCAGACCTAAAGTAATTTTGCCTTTTTTTTTTTAATTATTATTATTTTTTATTTATTTTTATTTTTTTTTTCCTCCATCCCATTAATTTTTAAAACATCTTTTAGAAAATTTGTGCACAGTACTGCATACAGAATTCCAGAAGCAGTAACACTGTACTGCGTTCAGGATTAAAACTACCTCAGCTTCCCCTTACCCAGTTTCAACATTGTTACTTGGTTTTGGCGGAGTATTGCATTGTGTGTCTACAGTGTGTTTCTTGTCACTGTGACCCCAAACTCTTTCCAGACACAGCACTGTTTAAAAACAGTCTTCTCTTGGTAGGTTTGGCTTTCATTCTTTGTTCCTAAATATATAATTTTGCATTTGCCTGTTTTAGCATTCCCTGTTTGACAAGATTTATGTTCCATCAAATCATGTGATATAGCTTTATTTATATCTTCATTCTTTGGTTGTTTTATGAATGGGACCCCTTACCAGCTTTAGCATTCTTCTGCCCAGAAGTGATACCAGGCTCGTCATCAGAGACGCTCCTCTCATCCCATTCACTGAATACCAACACTATACTAGTCTTTTAGCATTCCCTTGCATTTGCAAAATGTATTCAAGTCCATCACAGCAGGCCAGAGATCTCTTCAGCCAAATCATTTAGAATTGTTGTGCACAAGTGGTCTCAGCCTGCCAAGTTGAAAATACTTATTCCTAGGGGACCGATCTGAATTTATCTAGCATCCTCCTCTGTTACTAATAAAAATAAATGTTCTTCATCATTCTTAAATGATGTAGCCTTACTTCTGAGTCCCAGGCATAAGCAATTGTTATTTTGTATTTATAAGTGTATCTGAGTGTGTTGATCTTATTAATTCAACATTCTCAGTTTTATAGGCTATCAGCTAGTATTTATTGCTGTCTTCTTGTGAAGAATGTTATGCCTATAAATTCCCTGATATGTTTAACACTTACTTACTAATGCAGACTTCCTTTCTGGTTTTGGCTAATTCACCCTTGACTCATTCAGATAATTTAAAACTCTAGCCAAAATCACCTCCTTTGCCCATTGCTTCAATGATGCTGTCAGTTTCGATGGACTCTTACTTTTTTTTTTTTTTTTCTGTGCAAATCCAAATTTTATTGGGACATTGGAATGATTAGTTCTAAATACAAATACCTGGGCAGTTCTAACCAGATTTCAGTCATGCCTGAGAACTTAGTTTGACCCTTAAACTATTAACCACAAAAAGTGTTAATCTTCTGCCCTGTCCCTCAAGAAAACTATTTTTATGAAAGTGATTATCTGGATGGAAGCAGTCACACCTGCCATCAGGAAGCTTTGGTGCATGCTAAGAGTTTTCTGTAATACTAGAATTGCAGCTGCTTCTGGACCAGGGGCTCTCGGTCCTGCTGTCATTCATAGGGGCACAGGGCTTTCATTCTTTGCTCCTGCACATGCACTGGTGACCTGGGGCTGGCAGTGCATTTCACCCACAATGTATAGCAGCATGCTGCCTCTATCTGCAAACTCTGGAGGAGATCCTGATGTTTGCTCAGTTTGCAGAACCAAAAGTGGTTTCTGTAAGTTCGAATTATTCCTGAGTTTGCTGTTTCTGCCTGCCTCAGTGTGTCCGGGCAACAGAGTACCACTATAGTCGCATATATTTATACACCTATAGGAGGGAAACATTGTTCTTCAGGATCAGTGTTAGAGGAAGATGACAGAGGAAGAAAAGAAATAGGGAGAAGGTTCACTTACAAGTGACAACCACCTGGGGGATGCACGTTCATTTTGGTCAGCACCCCACCAGAAGGGAAAAAAAAAAAAAAAAAGGCAAAAACAGTTTCAGGGCAACAGAAATTATTTCTGACATTCAAAAGTCTTTAGAAGCATAGAAACTGGAGAATTGAAACTACTCAGCTTAGAGATAAAAGGTTATGAACAAGATACCAAAGGAAAATTCTTGGTTCTAGTAACAGCTTCTGGTAATACAAAAAGAGGGAGAAAGATTTAAGAATAAAATTCCTGGTGCTCATAGCAGAGATCATGACTGAACTGAAAGACCCAGGTAATTCTGCAGTAAAAAACATAAAATGTGCATAAAACATGGACTATATCTTTTTTTTTTTTTTTTTTTTTCCTACAAGAAAGGGTATAAAATGTGGATATGTAACTGTATGAAATGTTGTATTATATGAATGCTTAAATAGGGTAGCATCATGATTTCTACTGTAATCTTTGAGTGAATTCTGAAATTCAGTGTGCTTGCTTTTAGCCCAAGGGTAATTTTCTTTACTTCTCAAAACTGGAGGAGATACGGTTCAGCTGTTTGTATGGGCAAGGTGAGGGTTCAGTAAGCAATTTGCAGGTCCTTAACAGCAGAAAGAGCAGTCTCCCTCCTCTGGAAGATGCAGCTGCAGCAGGGGGTAACTACTGATGATTCTCCTTTTCATAGGAGAAGGCAAGTAAAGGAAATGGGTGATAAGAGGGCATCCTTTGCATTCTTTGGTTTGAATAAAGTTTGTGTCATTGCATATGGATCTACATATATTTATGTGTGCACAGAAAAACAAAATACGGGGAAACAAGTAGATCTGAGTTTGTTTCCTTTGCTTCTTTAAAAAGCAAACACTTCCCAGATCTCTCTCATGAAAAATAAACCTCCCCCCCCCCCCCCCCCCCACTTTAGAAATAGGCATATGGCTCAAATTCATTCATTTCACCTTAGAAAACAGCATAATCTAAAACTGATCCAGAACGTAATTTTTTTCACAACACGCATCAGCATTTCCTCATAAATCATGAATGACAGCACAACCTAGATCTTTTCTCATCTTCCTTAGCCGTTATAGCCACTTATTGCAGCTATAGTGTATAACTCCTATAGTGTAAGAGACAAAATCTTTATACTATCAAGAAAACTATAAAGGTTCCCAAGTCTGCCAGAGTGAGTAACAGTGGACAACCAGCAAGGCAAAAAACAGCAAGAAAGGCACTGAAATTCTGCTGTGCTGTGCTTGGGCTGTACCAGGTTTCAGATGACTCATGGTTTGCCCCCAGACTTCCTTTGAAATAGTGTGCAAGTCTGTGTGATTACATAGCCTGGAAGGGAAGCTGCATAGGCAGACACAGATCTGCCAACTCCAATGTGTCCAGCACCTGAAACTTGACCAATAGCCCAACTCTTTCCATATACACTGTTAATATGGAGACAACTTAGTATGCAGGGATTATCTTCACAAGGTGGTAAGAGATAGAGAAAAGAGAGCAAAAGAAAAAGGAAAAAACTGGATGTCCAAATGTCAGGAGTGTGGGACAGCAGACACAAAAACCTAGATCTGGATTTAGTGTGATGCATGGCTGGACTGGTCTGATGCCTTATATACAGAAATCATGCAGGCACAATGCATGCCCAAAGGGACTAGATATGTGGGAAGTATTGCAGAAGTGGTAGCCCACTTTATGGAATTCATTGACCACATTGGGACCATCAGAACATCTAGTGATTCTGTTTGGAAATCCCTCCCTGCTGTTGCATTTCCAAAGATCCTTGTGACCTCGGCAAGGAGTAAGTAGTGGATGAAATTACCTGTTTTGGCAACTTACCACTTGCAGTCTTCTTTGACCTGTCTTCCTTCTTCTTCCATCCCATGCATTTAGCTCATGTGACAAATGGGCTTCTGATCTGCGGAAAGAAGTTGGAAGTATATGTAATCACCACCACAGGTGACAGAACTTAAGGATTCTTTGAAATAGTCATCGTTAAAACAGAGTATTTTTGTTACAGTTTTTGGGTTTAGTTTTTAATGTATTAACTAATTTCCATGGAAATCTCATGTAAATTATCTTTAGAGATACAGCAAGTAAAATCAGATCAGGGACATCCTAATCCTCAGCCCCATAAATGGCTTAAGGAAGTTTAGCAAATTCCCTTTAAATTAACAACTTCATTTAGTTCAGTATAGTTTTCCTCAATGTCTCTGTGATAGTCCCTTGTAGAGGAATTCTTGTAAAGATGATAAGTTTTAAAGCAGCATGAATATATATATATATATATATATATGTGTGTGTGTATTTTTTTTTTCCCAGTTTACATCAGATTTCTTGAGGTTGGTTTAAAAAATAAGGAGTAGATTTAGGCTAAAGTGAAATAATATATTCTTTACGTACATTGGAGCGATCTCTGTAAAATTTAATTTTGCCTTGTTTATTAACGTTAGTTAAATGATTCTTTCCAATAAATCCTTTCTAAATCCAAAGAGGGAATTCTAATACGGATCACATCCAGGCAAACTTCTGGTGATAAAAGAGGGGCTAATGCAGGCAAGATAAAAACCTCCTCGGAATGCATTGAGGCTGGAGGGAGGAGGATAAATTTCTCATCGGAAAGCAGTTTCTTTTGAAACTGCAGTTTACTATCCTGATAAAGGATCAGAGGCATGAAAATCACTGTAATTAACACGTACAGAAAGTTTCATGGTGAAAAAATAAAAAACCCAAACACTTCATGTAGAGGGGTATGAAAAATAGTGTAGCCAAAAATATAACGGAGAACAGGGGGTTGAGAAGATGGCAGAGCAAAATTGCTCCTGTATGAGGAAAGCATTAAGAAGGCATAATTTGTGTCATATTGACTATGTAAGAGTGAATCACAGAGCAGAACTAAACCTGAACTGGAAATGTGTTCTGTGTTAACTATACCAATAGTGGCTGATGCATCTAAACTGCAAGTCAGTTTTAGCTAATATGTTGCTAATTTTTTCCTCATCTATTAAATTGTTTTTCATTTTCTGGTGCACTGAAAATATCTCTGAATAGGACCTTGCAAGTATATGAACTTTTACCACAAGCTATGCGGGTGGTGGTACTAAGAATTCTGGAGAAAATTGCTTTTGACTTGAGGGATTCCGAAGACAATGAAAAGCTTCTTAAAACAAAAACAACAACTACAATAACAACAACAACATCCCCTCGCCCCACCCCCCCCCCAAAAAAAAAAAAAAAAAGTTTGACTTCTGTTGAGGAACTGAAACAGTACCTGGTTATGGGACTCATTCCCTACAGAAATTTGGCCAATATCTCTCACTGTCCATTCACAACATGCAGTGGAAAAGGGACGGGTATCTTCTCATTGGCAGCAGCGTCTGTGGGGAACACAAAGTGTAAGCAAATTAACTGCCACAAGTTGTTCTGCAGGACTAAGTCACTGCTCCAGTCTTCCAAGACAGAGTAGAAGTTGAGGCTGAAATCCTTCTGTCCTCCAGAAGAGGAAGAATACAAGGGAGAGCCTACCCTACCACACTTTAGCTGGGGAAAACAGTATGATGTTGGAAAAATAGGGAAGAGCTGAGGGCCAGGCTGTGCAACATAGTGCTCGTGTAGATTTTCAGAACAGAACGTTTATTTGTCCACATGCACAAAATATCTTTAATTAGGAGTACAAGCTATTTGGAATAACTGCTGTAAAGAAACTGAAGTGTGCAGAGGCTCAAATCCGTATTTAGCACCTGGCCTGAGTGGTGAGCAGGGAGAAATGAAGGGAGGAGACCCTGGGGACTTCTGTGAAGCTTCTCCTCTGAGTCCCCACAGCCCCTTTTCTAGCAAGCAGCATCTGAGGAGGCCCTGCTGGCAGAGTCCCTGTTTGTTCGCCTTGCCACCTTTGTCTGCTCTGCCACAGGACCCCACACAGAGCTGTGTTGTGCACATCTCTTGGTCTCCTTTTGCACTGAGAAAGCCCAGTGATGGCACTGGGTGGGGAATTTTGCCCTCAAGTTATGAAGCGTGACATTTGTGGTTCACCAAGTCCTTCTGAAATCATTTTATTCTTCCTGATGTCTCTCACTGCATTGTTTCTTTTTGCTGCTATTCTGCTTTAGTGTGCTATTTTCATTTGGTAACCTACCTCAACTGGCATTTTGTCAGCCTGGATAATATCTGCTGTATCTGTCTTCTGTATGGTCAAGGAAGTCTTCCAGTATTTTTTGTCTTCCGGTTTTCACCCAGATGTTGTCCAAAATTTTATGGAAGTTGAACTCCCCACCTTACACACACTAGCCTTCATACATAGTCATGAGATTTCCCTTTGGAAACTGAATATTGAAAATTGATGGCAAAAAAGCCTCCTTAGAAACAACTTCCTCAATCAATAAATCAAGGTGCACATTTTCTGAAACTGCCTGCGGGTTGTTTTTGAGCAATAACCTGAAATGCTTCATGTGCATATTTGAGTTGCATTGTGTTTTATACATTTCTAATTGTTTGCATTAAAACCCTGTTGTAATTGAACACAATCACAAACAACGTATGGGCAGAACACTGGTTAGACATTAAATCCTAACTTAGGTCTGAGCTGCCTTTGCAGTCAGTTGGATGAATTGCAGTTGCAAATAATTGTATAGCCAAAATAATGTTAAATACTGAGAATTTAGACCACATACTTCACCTCTCAAATTCTCCCTTCCTTTGGTAAGAAAAAAAATAAAAGGAAAAATTGTGTTGCTGAACTACGCCTTGCTTCTAATGACATTGCTCCAGCTGCAGGAATCTGCTCAGCGAAACAGGAGGAGGATGGCTGCTGGCCATTTTTGTTTTCTAACGTGCATGGGTTGAAGAAAGAAGAATCCCTCATGGGATTTGATTTAGATGGTTTTGGCAGCTGTAAATTACTCACAGCATGCTGCAGAGTTTGTGCTATGAGATATTTTCAGTTCCGTTGAATCTCATGCTAAAAAAAAACCCTCACTAACTCAAACAAAAATAAGGCAGCAGTACAGGAGATCGTCTTTGGGCTGACTTGTGCCTGCCAGCTCTATATGAGGAGTTGCTGGATTCTCTGGATTCTCTGCTTTGGGAACTCTAAAGAAATGACAGTGAATGGCACTGAAATGCTGATTTTTACTGCTAATGGCAAAGGAAATTCTTTTCTTCAGACTTTGGGCTACATCAGTGTACCCTTACAGAGGGGACTGTCTGTTTATCTCAAGATTATACTTTCATACAGGTTTTTACAGGAATTGGGGGGTAATGACTTGGTACTTTCTGAACTGTTGTTTACTTCTGTGGTTATACCATGAAGGCCTTTTCAGAGTGATTCTTAGTCAGAGGGCAGAGCTGCAGCTTATAAATTGTACCTCTGCAAATAAGCAAACAAATAAACAAAAATGTGTGCTAAAATTACAAAGCTGTTGTAATTTGAGGAGCACTGGGTTCAAATACCTCTATTTTGTGGAGAACCACTTCTTTTCTTAGACTAATTTCTGTTTCTTAAAAAAAAAAAAAAAAAAAAAAAAAAAAGTGTTTTTGTAGCTTCCTACTTCTTCTGCTGCAGATCTTCTGTTATGAGAGAAGTGAGGGAAGTTGCTTTCCACCAGGAAAAGTATTGCTGCAATTGCAAGAATAAGATCCATTTCAGTGGAAGGAACTCAGCCTGGTTCTCAAATCCCAGGCCAGATTACAAGGTTAACACCACCCCCCCACCAAAACCAAGAGAAATAACAAAAAAACCTTCCCAGATTTGCTTTGCTGGTAAATTGAGAAATGTAATGGAATGAAATGAGGAATCATTGAAGAGTGGGGAAAACGAGTGCCCTTACTGCCTTTGTGTTAGCTTTTCAGAGTCATGTTCTTTCAGGACATTTCACACTAACTAATGAGTGTCCACATAGACTCCCTGCAGCAGAACAGGGTACCTGCAAAATCATGTTTAGGAGAAAAGAGCTGCTCACCTTTCCCTCCATCTGCAGGATCATTTCTGGTGTCTATTCTTACTACACAGTGTTGTTGTCTTTCCTACATCACTGTGTGTAGTACTGAGTAAAATATTTTATTATGTGGGAATACACAAGACATTTCAGGAAAATATATGGACATGATAATACTGATATTTTTTCACATGTCAGTACAAAAAGGGATGTAATCATCAAAATGAAAAAGGGAATTTGACATATTTTCCATTATGAATAATAATTATAAATCTATGACAAGCTTCTTCTTTTAAAAAGTTGCATTTTCTGAAGAAACACTATTTCATTAGCATTTTTGACCACCTTCTGTCATAGTTTCATTTTACCATCGCTTTATTGTGTAGACCAGAACAGCAAAGATTCAAGAAAAGTGCTGACACTATGTATTAACAAATTAGGGTTCAGGAATGCCCAGCCTCCCCATTGCCTTCCTTTTCTCAGAGGACCCTTTTCTGTAGGTACAAATGCACACACACACAAATCTTTGTGGTTGGGCAGCAGACGACCAGTCAGCTTCTTGTCTTGCTTGATGACAGGAACTTTGTGTCATGGTCCACCAACTTTGTGTCATCGTCCATCTCCACCTTCCTCTCCAGGCAGCAGGAGGAGGGACTGCAGGATAAATGTCACCTGATCCCTGCCTAATTCTTCCCCAAGCTTAATGAAAAACTAAAGAAGAAATCAGATGTCAGATACTTATCTCACATGTTCCACTCAAAGGCAGTGCAGGACTTCTGAAGTTATTTTGGTACTGTTATATGGGTAGCTATGTGGGGTAAGCAAGACCACTGCAGTTCATGGTTGCGTGCTTCTGCACCATGCTGAAGGTACTTGGATAAGAGATCATTTGATGCATCCTGGAAATTTCAGTCACTATCTCATTTTGCAAATGCTCCTAAACACTTCTACTGAGAGTTCCCAGCTGGTGCAACATGAAGGTGTGTGGGGCAATTGTGAAGCCTGGTAGGGCAGCATGGTTATAGGCTTCTCTTCAAGAGAAAGATGCTTGAGGACCATGGGTCCCAGCCAAGCCTTCTCCTGGAAGTCCCTCAACCTGTTCACGTTCAGCACAGCAGAGGTCAGTTCTAGGTTCCAGCATGGTGACAGAGGGCTACCATGACAGGACCATGATGGAACTCTTCTGAATTGCTCCTCATAATTTTTCTTCTGTGCACGGAGTTTGCGGAAGGGGAAGGCACAACATCCACTATCCAATACTTTCAGTGGTATGGCAGTGGTTTCATGCTGTAATCTGTTGTCTTGCACCTTTGCTTTGTGTATGTTCCAAATAAATCCATGACTGCTTCTACCTGAGCTTCCACAGGACAGTAGCTGAAGTCTTGGCTTTGGCTGAGTAGGTTCTCTGCAAGAGCCTGCTAACTTGAGACTGGATATTACACCGGAGTGCTTATTCTCCTTTGGTTTTCTGTCTCTGTAACTGAGCTATGACCTGCGCAAAAAGACAGCACGATGGAGAATGTTTATAAATCTCTAGTGTCACTGCAAATGAGGAAAAATACCACCAAAATTGACATATGTAACTGTTG
Organism: Oxyura jamaicensis; assembly: GCF_011077185.1. Lineage (NCBI taxonomy): Eukaryota > Metazoa > Chordata > Aves > Anseriformes > Anatidae > Oxyura > Oxyura jamaicensis. The sequence continues at coordinate 81,931,687 of NC_048893.1, forward strand.
TGATTCAGAAGAGAACTGGAATTACTTCACACTGAGTTAAATGTATACAGGGAAATACAGTGGTGGGCTAATATTTTAGATTAGAGGAGTGTCATACGTTTCTTCCATAATCCAGCATATGTGGCTTTATGTCCACCCTAACCTTGTTGCATGTATTGTGCAATGTGGGAATCTCATGAAAGCATAGAAATTAAACTTGGGGAACTCTGGGAAGCTGTTCAAACCATTTAGTAGTGTCAGTCATTTCTGAATTTGAGCTTCCACAGTTTATTCCCCCTTTATGTTATTTCTTCATGTTTATATGTCTTTCTAAGGTCATTTTCATGTCTTTATGTTTATTTTTCTTCCTTGTTTGAGCTAAGCTTCTATAATGTATTTCTGTAGAGCTTTTTACTTTATTTTCTTCTGCTGGTGGTTTCTTCCCCTGATATCAATAGCTTTTTCCCAGTCTCTTTTTCTTGTGCTTTTTCCTCTTTCTTACTTCTGTGCAATCTGCTGTGTTTCCACCCATTTCCTCTGAAAACCTCTAGACTCAGGAAGGTCTTAAGAGATTATTTATTTATTTATTTATTTTGTTTGTGTGTGTGTGTGTAAGCCAACAGATCTCTTAGGGAAACCTGTAGTCAAAGTCTTAATTTTAGTAAATAGAAAGTATTGTAGTCTTCCCTTTGCGGGATAGGTGGCTCCTAACGTGTTTAACTTGGCTTCTAAGCCACATAGGAAATTCTTGAGAATGTTTTCAGTGATTCAATTTGTTGGTTAGCAAGTCTGCAGTTATTGAATTATTTTGTGTATATATGGGCAGATTTCCACTTTTTGCTTTACTTTTTCTCTATTCCTTTCTTTAATTATGTCTTTGCCTTTTTGTTCTTATTTTCTTTTTCCCTCCCTTATATTACTTTTCTCTCCATAGCACCACCACATAATCTATTTCCATCTGCTATACCATCCAAGGTCCTTTTCATCATGTTTCTACCACCCTTTTTCTCTTTATATTCTCCTTGCCCTTATAGTCCTTATTATACTTTGTTTGCTTCACTTAAAAAGTGCTCTAAGGAGAGAGTCGAATGACTGTAAGGAACAGGTTTTTAAGATATTAAATATCAAAGTGAAGCATTCCGTTTAGGAAGTCTGAAGGTTATTTTAACTGAGACTGTAACTGTGTTGGACCTAAAATTCACCTGTGCTTCTCCTGTAATGGCTCCTGCTGGATGCTCTGACTTTAGGAGCAGAGCAAGTAAACTTCCCATCTCATTTCTTTGCTGAGGGCTCAGGTAGCCTGCAGCCTTAGGCAGCATCAGCAGCTGCCACTTGCTGTTGCCTATTGCAAGAAATCTCCCCCAGTCGGGGAAGAGCGTGAAGGGACACAGGCTGGGAGGAGGATCTACTGCCTAGGCTCCTCCTGTCAACTGTGGCTTTCAGATTGCTTTCCCTTTGGATCTTGTCTTGTTTTCACACCCAGGAGAGTCCTGTGCAGGGCAGGACATCCTGAAAATGCGTGTATTCAAAAGGTATTGAGTTGGTGCCAGCATTAAAAAGGTGAGGCTGTTGTATGAATATATAGCAGCTCTATCTCCTGTAATGCTGATAGCAATGCTGCAAGCATTGAGAAGGCTTGTGCAAGTCCCCAGGTGTTGTCAGCAAGCTTAACTCTGCCTTCTGTGTGAAGGTTTTGAGTTTACACAGGAAAGCAGTCTGGACGATGGTGAATGTTAATAGATTTACTGTTACTTGGGAGGTAGCAGCTGTGAATTAATCATAGCCCCCTGTGAGGGAATGGCTCAGATTTGAGCAATTCTGGTAAGTGTGATTCAGCGTGGACTTCTTCAATACACTCCTGGCACAGGCACAAAGAAATAGTCCTGACTGGGGTTTAAGGTCACTGCGTGGAAGTAAATGTGTCTGTTTTTGTGCTTGGGAATGTGAAGCCCTAGTCGAAGTCCTCTCAAACCAATGGTGGGCTAAAATAAGTATGAAACTGCTTGAGCTCATTGAAGAAGCCAGAATATAATACTTCTCTGTGACAAATTCTGCGTGGAATTGCTCTAAGTTTTATGCAGAAATTAAAGCACTTACTGGAACCTGCACTAAAACAGCCTGTGTTTCTACAGGGGTTTTTGCTTCCTCGTGGTTTGTACTATCAAGGCAAACATGTTGCCTATAAAGTTTGAAAGCTCTGTTCATTCTTAGGCAGACTGCGTTGGCCTGTATGGCTGATTTGTATGAAATTTCTTCTCAAGAGCTGTACATTTCTGCCAGATTCATTTGAGTGCCCTGCAAACCTTTGAAATAAAAAGCTGTGGAGTATTTGAGTGCATAAATAAATGGGAGGAAATCACAAGCAGTAAATCACCAGGAGTGCACAGACAGTGTAAGAATTGTGAAAGAAATAAAGTGTGAAATAGCAATGATACTTTTAAAGATATATAACAAAATCAGAAAAACAGTAGGTCAAGTGCTAAGCGGCATGAAGGCTGCTTTGCTCTACTCCAGCAGCTGAATATAGCAGTTAAACAAACATTTTATAGGTGGAGGTACACATACTCTAGTTCCTCTGAAGTTGAGTGCTGTGCCACTCTTGCTGTGAGTGTGAAATTGTAGTACACAGTCCTTTCATCAGCAGTCTACAGGACTCATTCAGTGGGTCAGTGTTTGGGGATGGGACAGAAGAAGTATTCACTGCAGTAAGGTTTTCGTGTGTGGAGTTACAGCTCGATTCCCAAGCTCCTCTGTGCAGTACTGTATAAAGACAGAGTGGGGAAACCACAAAAGGATGCTGAAGTCTGTGGAGCATCTCCTGACTTACTTGAGGCAACTCGGAAGTTATTCTCATCTTTTAAATAAATTGCCTTCTGCAAGAAAATAGTGGTTTTACATCAGTGGAATATTACAGCAAAACAGGCATCAAAGGCAGACAATAATAGTAAAATCTTTAAGCTTGGTTTCAGCTCTGCCCCCTGGTGCCTGTGCATTACAGTGTGACTCCAGAAACTCCAGAATCACCACGTCACCTGTCAAGTGATGAGATGAGGTGATTAGTGACTACTTTTTTTTTTTTTCTTTTTTTTTTTTTTTTTTTCCCCGCTGATCTTATACACTTACACTTGCTTGCATGCATGTGTGTTTATGGAAATGACAAGCAAACTAGGCCAAAAAAAGACACAGTTGTTCTGGTGGAAGCATGGCTGTGTGTAGGACAGTGCTGAGATAATTTTAGAATAAAATTACAAGTGGTATTGTTATGCCAGAGGATTTGCCCCATTTGATGATACTGATCAGTTCAGTAGGTGATCATCGTGAGCACAGCAGTACTATAACTAATCTCGTGGGTTTCAAGTCCTTATGGTGTACTCAAGTCTGAAGGAAGAGCTGAAGGGTGAATAATGACCTGGCTGTGAAAATGTTTCTTACCCTGTGCAAAATGTGTTTTAAGAATAGGCATAGGCGTGCTTGCTGAGACCCATTGCATGCTGGAAATAAATGCTGGCATTGAGCCATTTAATGGCTTCTGTGGATAAAGAGTTGAGAATGAGTTGAGATAGAGAAGAGTTGAGAAGAGTACAGAACAGGTTGAGTAGGTCCTTGAGAGGTGAAGATTTTTCATATTGGTATGGTGTTATAGAAAAGGGGAGTAGAATGAAGAGATGGGATGCAGCAAAGGGATCAGGTGACAAATGGAAGCTTATCCTTGCATTGGTGTTGTAAACAAAAGTAATTGTGGCAAGACTGTGTTAGGTCCCGGGAGAAAATATTTTGTAATAAACAAAATGCCAAAACTAACAAAGCTTATGGATTTATCATAAAAAGGGCACAGATTTTGCTCATTCAGCATCAGTTTCACAATGCAGAGAAAGGCTACTGGCAGTACGTATTTTTTTTAAGAAACAAAGTCAAAGAGAAAATACTGCTCAGAGCCTTGCAGGGAAATGTTTTATGCAGGAAACCCAGAGGAAGCTCCAGCACTCCTTATGAGCCTAGGTCTCATACCTCTAGCTATGAGTAACCTCTGGTAATGGCTCAACACATATCTCACAGGCAGGGTGGGCACCTGTCGGAGTTGGACAAAAATTGAGGTGTCTCTCTTAGCAACGTTCAGTCTCATTTTTTTTTTTTTTTCATGCAGTCTTCTAGAATGAGCATTTTAGATGAGGTAGTTATTTTCTTTTAATTGGCAACCTCAATGGGACATTATTATGTTTATTTATTTTGGTGTTAAATACTAGACAAGGGATAGAAACTAAATTGGTTCTTAGGTTATTGCAGAAAGTAGTATTGGTCCATTCATATAAATGTAGCAACATACTTCTTATGTCATGCTCTCACATCCATTTTACCCTAAGACTTATATATAAGTGTATTAAATATAAACATTTAGACTTCAGGCCCCTCTACTCTTTCCATCCTCCTGAGTTTCATAGAAATGTATATTTATGTTAAAAAAAAGTGTAATATTCATGCTGTAATTATTAGCTTTTCCTTCCTTCCTTCCTTCCTTCCTTCCTTCCTTCCTTCCTTCCTTC
>NC_048893.1:81936216-82038781 GCF_011077185.1 Oxyura jamaicensis
TTCCTTCCTTCCTTCCTTCCTTCCTTCCTTCCTTCCTTCCTTCCTTCTTTCTTTTCCCCATAAATACGTGAATGTTGTGCTAGGTGTTTTATTTTCATATGTGCTGTGTCCATTTAAGGTTATGGATGTGGGAAACAGTATTTGGACCTGAAGAGGATGCTGTTGGTTATGCAGACAAAATGGAAGACCATGTTTAGTAGGCTGTTAAGATCTCAGTTTTGGTTTGGTTGAATTCTTTCTAGGAAGCTAGTCTCAGTTTTGAAGGTACAACACTCTTACATCAGCACATCAGAATCTGTATAAAGCCCAGCTCAAAAGGAGTAACATTTCCTACAAGCACACTAGTCCCTCTTTATGAGGACTTTGATGAGTTTCAGTTTCTCCTCCTATTTCACAAAGCAGTTAGCCAGTCTTGTCCTCTGAAGAGGATATGATCTCTTTCTGTGTGCTTCTCAGTTGCCTGGTTCCAGGTAGACACTCATACAGGAGCTCCTACCAGGGCCAGAATTGCTCCACAACAGATGTGAAGCCTACAGAAAGCTGTTCACATGATAATTTCATGAGGTAGGCAAAGTAAACTATGCCACTGAAAAGTTTCGGAGAGCAAATTCTTAGGGTGAATTTTTAATATACCAATATACCTTTTCCTAGTCAGTTTCTCCGTGGTTCCTCCTTGATAGTACTGAGACACCTACTGGGTATGAGGGCAGAGAGGTAAGAAGCAAGCTTGTGGTGGACCTCAGAACAAAGCTTTTTGTGGACTTGCTGAGGTCTGTTGAGCAGGACTTTGAAGTTTTTTATGACTTTCATAAAGGAGGGAGAGCCTTGCAAATCAGCAAATAGCTAATGCTTTTATTGAATGGCAGGAGCAGCTGTCTTGTAGCACTCTCTGGTATACATTCTCCTTTTCTTTCTCTGTTCAGCTGACAGCTTTTATTACTGCATGATGTGTTTAGGTGCATGGTACCATGGGAACAGCATGATGCCATAACTGGCTGGTTGTGTAGGGGTGTGCTGTAGCATGAAGTGGAAGAGGAAGCGTTGTGTCCCATGCTACTCGCAGAGGGGACCATTGTCTTTCCTGGGGTGTGGGAAAGCTCTTTGTATCAGCCTTGCACAAAGGAGGGGATCACTGTGGCTCAGGTTTCACTGATTGGACAATGTGTGCTCCTGGCTATGTCAAGGAGTGGGGAGTGCTCTGCCACCTCTCCCTCAGGGCAGGAGAGTGCAGAATGGCTGCTTGCTGCTGGAAGGAGACCCGGACTGTGTAATTTTTGAGGGTGTGAGGGTAGACGAATGCAGGGATGGAGGGTGGGATGGAAATGGGAAGGGCACCTCAGTTTGCTCTAGCAATATTCTGCACAGGACACTTTGCTTTGTGCTCTCAGGAACTTCTCTGCATGGAAGGTTCTTACTGAATTTTTGTGATTTCCATTCAGTATAGGGTGTCCTTTACTCAAGAAAAAAACAAAACAAAACAACCAGCTAAACCAAACCAAACAGGAACAATAAAAACAGACAAAAACCTTCATCATGCTTGCTACCTAAGTAATACAGAAGCCCCATGGCCATGGCCATCTGGTGATGCCTCTCAATTTAGAAACACCAGAGCTATTACACAAAGTATGTCTCATGAATGTGACCTTCTCGATTCCTCCCACGCAGTAACCAGTGGAGTCAGTTATTCTCCAGCTCTGTCTTCCCTGCAAGAAAAACACATTGTTACAATAAGATACATAAAAGGAAGTTAAGCTATCTTTATGTAAAATACTTGCTGTAATAGTGTTGCATGGCTTTTGCCCCAGTTGCAGAGGAAATCATACAGAGAAAGGATGTAAAAATGCTTTGCTGCATTCTGGGGGAAATTCCTTGCTCCTACTTTCCAAGTAGGAGGTAGACAAAGTGCATTAGTTTACCTTTCTCTAAATATCCTGACTTGTTTTTAGCAGCAAAAAGATATCTGTGGCTGCAAAACTGGCATTTCACAAAGACACCTTGAGATGCAGCCATGAAAATAACCAACTAATTTCAGCAAGCCACATTTATTTTATTTTATTTTATTTATTTATTTTTGTGTTATTGCTGTTGTTTGTTGTTGTTTTTGCTTCTTTATGCTTTTCTTCCTCCATGCCCCAGTAGAACCTATCTACATTGCACCATGTTGCTAGTGAGAAGCATTGTGACATCCTGACTGTTCAGAGCTGGGTGAAGAGGGAGTTTGCAGATGGGCAAAAGGCTTTTTAGTGCTGGCTTCTTTACACCTAAATACTGTAAGATTTAAACAAAGAACAGACCCACCAGCCAGGATCTGGGTACTTGCCAAAACAAAGGGAAACCTCTTGAAATAACCCCACATTTCACTATTTTGTTCTTATGTTCCTCTGACATGAAATGGAAGTAGGCAAGCCAGCTGCTGAGATGGGTTGCAAGGTCCCTTCTTACCTGACACACACAGCAGCAAATGATCTGATCTGCTTGAACAAGCCAGACCTGCAGTCAGCAATAAAACGCAAGACTGTCTGATAAGCACCATAGAAAGGGGAAAAAAATAATTGTATCACATTAAGGGCATTAGCCTGGTTGTGAAAAATGTGTAAGGTACAGGGTTGCAATGGTTTCTGAACTATTCTTTCTTTAAGCTTTACATCATTCAGTGTCAACAAGCCAATTCCAATAAACGATCCTAACCCCAGCCTCTTCCTTCTTGTTTCTTACTCTGTACTCTTGTTTAACTTCTGTTTTACCCTTGTTTTCCTCCATTCCTTCACTCTCTTTCCCTGCCTTCCATAATGCATTTCACTGAAGAGCAGCCCAGCTGCTTCTCAGACCCCGCTGGGCTCCAGGCTGGAAGGGGTAGGTCACAGATTTGCTTTGAAGCATCACTGTGGGGCTTCGTGACTGCACTAGGAGAGGAAATTGCTACCTCCTCCTGTAGCCACATGGTCAAGCTCAGCAGCATTAGAGACAAGCTTGGGCTGCTTTTCACATCAAATTTTACCACACAAGAAGAAGGTGGTGGAAGTATGATTGAAGAGTAGGTGATGAGATGGGGAGGAAAGAACATTGTTTTGAGACTGTCTTTTCCTTCTTTCTTCTCCATGAGAACTGATGGATCTTTTATTGTAGTTTAGTGCTTCTCTCCTACTGCATGCTTTAGGGGAGAAAGGGCTAAAAGGAACTTTTGAGACACAGATGACAGCATTTTAATGATAAGGAGGACATGGGAGGATGCACAAGAACACCAGAGATAATAAATTTAGTGATGAAATATGTTTAGAGGCCTGAAAAGAGATGCAGTAATTGGCTGCCTGTGCACTTATACTCCACTAATAATGAAACCTCAGTGGCAGTTAAAACTCTCTTTTTCCTCTTTGCTCTTCTGAGAGGCTTTTGAGCTGACCAATAAGACAAATTTACAGCAACACCTGGGAAGGATGTGAGGGATCATCTGCATATCAGAAAGCTGTGCCTTTTTCATTAAGATCTTTCATAAGGAATATGCTAAATGGTAACAAGCATTGGATTGATAGATATCAGGATTCTTGGTGTGTTAATATCCATGGTTATTGTTCCATCTCTGGGCTTATTATTTTGAATTTGTGAATTATTTTGATTATTATTTTTTTTTTTTTTCATTTGCTCAAATTAATTTTTTTTTTTTTCAACCCTTTTTTTTTTTTTTTTTTTTTTTTTTTTTTTTCTGTGTGTGTGTGTGATGGGAAACGAAGAGCACAGGATGAGTTTTTCAGTGTGCAAGCTCTAATGCTGGACTGCAGAGTGAGGCCAAACAGGGAATTTTGGAAGGTGCAAGAAGACTGCGAAATCAGTGCATTATCTGGATATCTCTGTTTATTAGTGAAATATTTAATGAAATTATCATTAAACCTACCCTTAATTTTCATAGTTAACAGCACAGTGAGATATGTGGAACAAATCACATCATTCAGAGCTGATACTCCAAGATGCCTAGAATACTGAGAAGTTGCTGTTATAATGGGCTATACTGATTTAGCTGGAAAGGATTTTTTCAGACTTGAGGCCTGGAAACTTCATTGCTTTAAACTCAAGCCTTGAAGGATAAAGTAGAAGTTAATGAAGACAGAAATTCTTGTTGTTTTCTTTTAAAAAAATAAATAAATGGAATATTTACTTTCTTATCTGTAGTTGAGATAAAACATTTTGAGAATTTTGAATTTTTCCTTTCCACATGAAAACTTAATCCTCATTTTCTCAGCAGTATTTAAAAAAAAAAACAACAACAACAGTAAAATGCATTATATTTCTTCTCATCTGCAGTAAGATACAGCCAGCTATTCCCACTGTGAAAAAAGAGTAACTTTCTTAGAGAGAAGATGGCTGGGAAAAAACTCAATAAACTCAAAATATGCATATAATTTTCAAAGTGTAGTACATGCTTTTAAAGGTTTTAAAAGAATGGGTTCTGAAACAGTTTAGTTCTGCATGGTTGAAATTGTGTGGGTATTCATACACACAGAAAATTACTATCCCTGTTTGTGACATCCATAAAGGATAGTATCTGAGGTCACAGAAGCCAATAGGTTGTTATGCATTGACATTGGTGGTGGGGAAATTGGGCAAACCTGAGATCTTCACAACTTCATTGCTTCCAGACTGTGTGCTGTGCAGCCTATTTTGCTGTAACAGAGTTTGTTGAGAACATCACAGGGGAACATCCCATTGTTTCCAGTCCAGAGAACTGACATCTAAGCAGGCAAAGGTATTATGAATTGAAGTATTTTTAATAAAATACTAATCCAAACTATCAGAAGCTTTTGCCCACATTCTCCCTGAATATATTATTCAGGTTAGATTTGGATGAGAGATGCAAAATAAAACAGATTGGAAATTTCCAATATCCAGGAATGCTGAATAATGAAAGTACCAGTTCTAGTGTTAAGCAGTGGGATGTTTTAAAGGTAATTTGTATCTAGATGTTTGCAAGTGATTCTTCATTTCCTTTTATCAGTTTTATTCTGACATGACTTCTAGCCAGAAAGTGGAAATGTGAGCCTCATAGCAGGTAAGGTCATGTAGGCACATGTATAGGTATGGCTGAGAAATAAGGAGGTATATATATGTGCAACATCTGTGAAGTGTTTATGTCAAGAGCCATTCATACCATGTTATTCAGAAAGATTAAAAGTGTGCTTCAAGACTAAGTGCAAGTGCTTGGTTGTATTTCTGCATGTGTGACTGTGAATGCCAGGTTAAGAGCACATACTTCTTTCAGTGAAGTGGAAGAGGTTAAGCACCTTTTTAGTGCACAATATAGATGAAGTGTTTGTGAGTTTTGTAAAGATGAATGGAGTTCATGGAGTTATTACAGCTAGCTTGTGACTGCCAGATGTTGGGATATGTGTGTGCATGCACGATAGTGCATCTGTTGTAGGGATAATAGCATATACACATGGGGGACAACTGTGCAGTGTAGGTGTTATTACTCTCGGGACCATAACTTCAGCAGGCGTAAATTAGGGTGGCTCAGTGGAAGTCAACAAAGTACAGCAGTGTGCACTTCCTGGAATCAGTAAGTCTGACTGCATGTAGGGGTTTTGATGTGTGGGGCTGCGGTTGGCAGAGTATGTCAGGATGTGACTTAGGGAGTTTGGGTTGAAGACAGTAAAAGAGAAAAAGCCAAGCCACAAATACACATCCAAGGAGTACGGATGTTAAAGGAAAAGGAAAGACTGCATGAACTTAATCTCCAAGGTAAAACACCAGTTTTGTGCTTCTGCTTCCCCATGGAAGTACATGGAAGCTGTGGGATTTTAGAATATTGATCTTCTACATAACTCAATTACTAGCAATGTCTGCATTAACAGACCATGCAGCCAGAGAGGAGCAGGTCTGCAGGGTGAAATGCTTGGTGTTCAAGACCTGATATCCATGCTGTATGACTTTTGAGGAGGGTTAATTTATACTGTCTCTAGTTGTTTTTGTGGACAGGGTGCAAATTAGCATTAGATGCTTTGGGTACTTTTGAAGGACCTCTTTTTTTTTTTTTTTTTAGATTCACCCAGAAGGAACTAATATAATGTGCTCTAAGACTCCTCCATAATGTGAACTGAAGAGTAGTGACTGGGAATGATCATGAAATTGGTTTCAAAAACATTCTCCTGATCTGAATTTAAGTATTAGTGTAGGCATACACTCCCAATATGATTATAGCCTCTTAAAAAAAGTCTTGGTCTTTCTTTGCCCCTTTGGTGCTCTTTACCTTTAGTATTTATGCATGGCAACCATTTATAAACCAGCTTTATTTTGGATATTTAATTCCTTAAATTGTTTCCTATGAAAAGAAGTACGGTTAGTCCCTAGAACTTACTCTGCCTCTGTTCTTGCACAGTATGGAAGTCAACTCATCTGCCCTCTCTTACCCCAAGGTCACTTTTGGCATCCCTTTACCTGTCTTCTACCAACTACAGCTGCTGTTAATGTGCTTAATGTGTAAATGTGTCTTTTTGCTTATCCCTGCATCAATTTAACCATTAAGAAGTTCTTAAACATCAGTGTCTGGTACCAATCCCTGGACATGAGGTGAAGCATCATTTTTTTCAACCTTGAGGGTGTTTACAGCTTTAAGTCTCTTTTTGAATGATGTCATCCTCATAAGCATTGCTCACTTTTGCAAGATCCCTGATTATTTTTAAGTTACTAAGATAATTGTTTCAAACTGATATGAGATACCTTCTTGTTTATAGTTGAAGGGAAAATTCTGTTTATGTCTTGCCATGAGTACTTCAGATCTCAAATTAAACTGTTTTTATATGACACATTTGCCTTTTATAACACAGGCTGGATTGAAGGCCCTAACACATAACGCCAAGGTCCGTGCACCATACTGTCATAATGCAGTACTGTAACCTGTTTCAGCCTCTGTTGTGGTTCTGTTTCTCACAAAATGGTACCAATTCCTTTCCCTGTTTTGTCATTTTCTTTTATAAAAAAAATTTTATGTTCCTTGATGGGTAATGCTAGATACTAAAAAAGTCAGCACTATACTCAATTGTTTCTGGAAAAAACTTCTCTCTCAACCCTACCTACACAGCTACAGATTCAGAAGAAGGAAAATTATCTGGTTTGGATGCAAGTCAGTTCTATGTGAACCAAATGAAAGGAAGAATATGTTTATCACTTGTGAAAAATAACCCAGGCTCATTGTGAATAGTTTAGTGAAAACATCTGGTCACTCTGCGGAAGTGATCAAAACAGTGAACAGAATGCTAGGTTGCAAGAAATATCCCTATAGAAAGTACAATGAAAATACTATAATTTCTGCTATGTGAGCCAGTGGCAGGTCACTAGGCCAAATGCATTAAAAGCCAAATGCATTTTTAAGAACCAACCCCATACACATATTTACCTGTCTCTGTGTGTGTGTATGTAATAAAAATAGAATGGATTCAGAGAGTGGACAATTAAAATACTAAGAGCTATGGAAGTGCTCCCTTATGAATGAAATACTGGAATATGGTTGAGAAGTTTAGATAGAGGGTAATCAGAATTGCACTAGGGCAGATAGTCTCCCAAGTCTGGTTCAGAAAGGAGTGTGGGGGTGGGTCAGTGGTCTGAAAGAAAGCTTGGATAATGTAGCATGTGGATGAAAAAAATGAGTTTAATGATTTGTGTAACTATTACAAATCCAAACATCAGTTCAAAAGAACCAGTCTGCTAATAAGTTTTCCCAAAAGAAAATTCTAGATTGTGCACAAAACAAACAATTTAAACTCAAAACTTCAGCTTAATGGAGCTGCATTTTGCAAAACCATTTCCATGGAAATTTCCTAATTATTTCCTTCTGAAAAGCAATACAAGAAATACATAGAGTGGTATTTATCTCATAACACTGGGGCAAAGGACACTTAAACTTAAAAGTCAATACATTTTTAAAGTGGAAAAGGACTCTTTCTCTTCTTCTGTGCATAAATACACTGTGGAACTCACTGCTGTATGATGACAGTGCCAGTAGCTCAGTAGGACTCAGGAAAGGATTGGACATTTCTCATTATGAAGTTGCCAGTTGGATCCCTGATACTGCTGTCATGATAACCACCATGGTATAGGGAAACATATATGATGTCTCTTTCTCTGTGGTTTGTAGGCCACAAAATACCTTCAGCTAGCATATATTTAAAATGTTAGTCTTCTTTTTTTTTTTTTTTTTTTTGGTGCCATATTCATACCTACAAAAAATATGGCAATACTTTGGGGACTTCACAGTCAGTTTAGATTTCTTGGCAATATCACATTGGTCTCAGAGAGAATTGATACCTCTGAAACATTAATTCTGTGTGCTAATGGTGCCCTGAGCTGACTGTTTTTTTTTTTCACAAATGATTTTCTCCCAGTCTCTCTCTCTCTCTCTCTCTCTTTTTTTTTTTTTTTTTTTCTTGGCTGGCAGAGAGAAGTCCAAGCCACAGAATCCAGAAAGAGACTGTCCCAGAGCTTGTGCCGGTTCCCATCAGGGAGGGGCCTGACACAGGGCTAGGATCTAGTTTCAAACTCCTGCACAATTTGTGGTTATTTAGGGCCAACATTTTGGTTTAGGCTGGTCTCTAAACATTTGTTGTATGGTTTTATTTATAAGAATAATGACTCTATGTTTACAGGCTGCAGCATATAATATATCTAATGCCTGGTCTCTCATGTTTTTAGCTCTCCCTAACTTTCAAGTGCATTTTCACTCTTTAATTTTACACAAACTCTTGGACATTGGCCAGACAAATTCTTTGTAGTGTATACAGTTCAGGATCTTGGCCAGATTAAAGTTGTCATCAATTTCACCTCCCTCTTCTTTTAATAATCCCACTTTCTCCCTAGTATTTCTTACATTTTTTATAGTTGCCATTCTCTGTGCTCTTCTGCATTTTATTGAATTTTATGCTCTTTTATTTTATCTGTTGATTTAGCTGAATCTTATTTCTTTGCATACTTTTTTTTTTTTTTTTCCATTTTATGAATGGCTTTTCTGAATGTTTGGTACTGAGCAGTCTTCTGTGAAGCTGTGCGGGTTGTTTCCTTTCCTAAGGAAATACTGAGTGACAGCTGCAGAGAATCTCCTCAGGGACTTTTAGGATTCTCTTGGTTTCTTTTATATCAAAATTTCAAATTACATTTTCATCAAAGATAGTCTGAGATACTGAATACCTAAGCTAATTTTTGTTTTCTGGAAGACAATAATACAATAACTTGAATACAATACACTTGACATATAACATATGCCAAGTTCAAGTTTTGTTACTTACTGGTGTTTGTTCTCCTGATACATGATTGCCAGAAACCCTTGCTGGACAAAGGTTATGCTTATGAAATACTTCTAAGCAAACAAGATAGCTCAATCCAGAGATGGGAGAGTTCTTAAAACAGGCTTTTTTTGACATCTATTCAATGGGATATTTTGCTTGTAATGGACAGTCTAAAGCACAGACTGATGAGTTGTTGGCAGTTTTCTTAAGAGAATTTCTTTGGATTGGGTGAGAAGTATTCAAAGAAATCCTATGCTGTGACACAACTCAGAACTGTCTTGGTCACCTAGCTTACACTTCCCTAATTAGAATTTATATTTGTCAAGGATGACTTCAGAGCCCAGCAGCCAACATCTCCATCCTCAGATGATCAAGCTTGAAACTGGAGCTGGACTTTTGACTACCTGGTCCTAAACTGTATGTGGGCAAAACATGCAAGTTCCCTTTATCTCTGTATCCTAAAAAACAAAAACAAACATACAGACAAAGCAAAACAAAACAAAATAATGGATTGTGAGATTAAAAATCACTTTAAAGGTTAACTGTGACTGTTGTTCCTTTTCCTGGCTGGAGTAAGAATTAACTTTAGAGGGTGAACCCCCAGGGCTAAGTGTACTAGTAAACTCCAGCTGCTTTGTACTTCTTTGCCAATACTGAGAGGCCATAAACCCAATTTAACTTGCTGGTAAAACCAAGTTTACAGCTGTTTTGCATTGCTGGAGTGTAGTAGAACAGTCAGACCATACCAGTGAATCACGGTGATTTTTTCTTTGTTGGGGCTTGTATCCTTTTTTGAGTTTTAATTGGAATAAACCAAGGCAGAGGCAGTCTGTTCTTGGCAGCCTAAAGTCAAGTTGATGCAAGAATTGCTTTTAGAGCCAAAGCCACTGTGTTTTTTGTCTTTGTGTTTGCTTTTATAGTCTTCTACTAGTAGTGTTTGCCATAGATAAACGTATATATATGTAATAATTCCCTGTCACATAGGCCTTATACTCTGTCTTTATTTCAGTAAGGAAAGACATCAGCATGAGTATATTTCACAAGCTTTGCTGGGTCATCTTATGAAAACACCTTTTAAAATTATGATTTAGAAAGATGAAGAAACCTTTAGGGTTGAAATGCCAGAGGAACTCTTCACTTCAGAACAAGCTTGTCTTTAATTGTTTTCATTTTTGACCACAACAGGTTTCTATTAATCTATATCACATCCATACAATGAAAAAGAAAAAATAATTCTGTTTTCTAGCTTTGACTTGGTGTGTGTGCGCTTTTTTTTTTTTTTTTTTTTTTTTTTTTCCTGATGTTAATGCCATTTTGTCTTGCTGTGGTTTCATAAAAGGGTATTAGGCTGGAAATGAATTATTTGAATACAGTGTTAGGCTGTCTGAGATTGCAATGTTAGCATTAGCGATGTTTGCATTAGAATCAATGAGATTCTCAGTTTGGACATGCTTGTACTGCCCTCAGACCAGTAAATCCTGAAATTCATTTCAATTTGTGATCAATAATGTAATAAAAATTAGTATTATCACTAATAAAAATGTTACAAGTTCTAGCTGCATGTAGTTGATAATGAGCCTAATGCTCAAAGAAAGCACAATTAATATGGTAGGGGAGGTGAAGGACTGGAAAACAATTCAGGGGGATAAGACAATATGTAAGGACACCTGCAGAATTATCTTTGTGTTATTTGCTTAGTGCAGCATGTGCATATGGTTAAAATCACCCAGAAAGTGTTTAGAATCATTAGCCTGCAGCAAAAATTATTGCTGGACTACCTGTGTAAAATGCAACTGTGTTAATCTGAATAGTTCTGTTGAACCCCAGCCTGCTTAACCTCTGCTGCTCCTGCTGCCTTTGTTGTTGCACAGCTTCTAGTATAACTTTGAGGTTACTGGGGGCTTTGCTTAGCTTTCACCCAAGTGTTAGTTATCAAGGAGAAGCCTTCTGTATATCTGAAGTAATTGCACCAGCAACCACCACACCATGGCCAGGCCAACCTCCACTCTTCAGGACTGTTCAGACTTAGTGTTTCTACACTTTCACTACCATAGGATTGTGACATTTTGTATCCAGATTCCAGTAATTTCATACTTCTACATGCATGATTCCCATGCTACTGACTTTGTTGGGTGGCAGCAGCATCTGCAAGAGCAAAGCTCTCTAATATTTCGGCTGAGTTCATAGAAAAAAGTGTCAACCCCCAAGTTTTTTCTGGCTCTGCATGTCCGGGATTTTGTACCATCTATGTAGTCTGCAGATCCTGGTTGCCAGAAAATTGACTGCAGGAGTGAGGGAAGGGCCACCTGTTGTACTGAATGTTCACAAACCTTGCAAACTAAAATAAACAGTTGAAAAAAAAACAAAAACCTCTAACAGCTTGTAACAGCTGCCACATTCCACACAAGAGAAATCTTTATGCTAATGGAATCTGACAGGATCTACATCAGATATCTACACATAAATTTGGGAGGGGGGGAATTGAGAGAGGGAGAGAGAGAAAGGAACAGAGGGAAACAGAGAAACAGAGAAAGGGAATAAGACTTTTGGGCTTCTCTGGGTAGGTGATATTTTATGTATATAAAATTTTTGTCATTGTTCTCACTCTTGTAGTTTACATTCTTTGATACCTTGGAGTAAAACATGCACTGAGTGCATGAGCTGCATGATATGGTCAAGGACTAAACTGAACTCAATTTGTTTTAGTGGTTAAATATGGGGCACAATATCCCTGCTGTGTTCCAGCTGCAGATAAAATTTTGCTGAAGATCCAAGTATGAAGTTGCTTAGAAAATTAATGTCTTTAATGTCTCACATACCAGTTTTCCTCTTGTACCAGACTAATGAAAATAGAAGGAATTCACATGAGGAATACTAGGCAGCTGAACTGTAAAAATAAGGCAGTCAGTAGCAGCTTGCTGCTCTGTATAAGACAGTTTTTATCCCAGGACACATAGTGTTGGTGCAGGAAGCTGGTTGGGGTTATTGGCCATCATCTTGGGACACTCAGTGGGGATGCTGACCTTAGAGTCACTATGCTTTTGAGAATGGTGTTTTCCTTCCTTTCTGACAAAAAGAAGCCTGGGAATTTGTGGAACAAAAGAAATCATGAGCTGAAGGTTCCCAGGGTGATCTGGAGATAGCAGAAATGGGAAAGGGATTAAGAAAGAAAAATCTGAACTGGCTGTTCCTATATAATCTCAGCAATGGCCACAGTATCCCTACAGGCTCTGAAAGTGACCCTAGGCTCTTGTTGATAGAATGCAAGTTGCTGAAAGTGCCAAGAAATTTCTGTTCCCCTAGGCTCAGCACTATTAAACTGCACCAGCTGGTTATGTGGTTAGTGAGGTAACAAGAGATAACAAGAAGCCATCCAACAGGGCAATAGAAAGGGAACAGCCTTAAGCACAGTGGCAGTGAGATAACACTATGCTTCAGGTCTTAGGAAGTTATTTTGAACATTTCCAAAATCCATTAGTCTTCTCCCCTAACTTTTTAGTAGTGTCACACTAGATAGTTTGAAGCTCCTTGAAATATAGTGCCTGCTGGAACCTGTCTCTTTTCGACAGATCAGACCAAGTCCCACAGCCAAAACCACCTGGTCAGGTTGTTTGTACAGCAAGCTGCCTGTAACAACGGGCAATATTTTATAAACTTTACTCTGTATCACCTCTAGGGAGAGTGATATAGTCTGGAGGGGTTGATCATTGGCATTCTCTTGTGATCAGAGGATTGTTCTCCACACAGACCAAAATGGCTGTGTTTTATTCTGGCTACATAGCACTCCACAGAAGAGCAGAGATAAATGACGGAAACATCAGAAAAAAATAAAATAAAAAAGAACCAGCAGGAATGGAAATAGATGGATGTTTTTGAAAGAAATGTATAACAAGGGGAAAATGAAAGTGGTAGAGTGATGTGAACTGTTCAGTCAGCAGGAGCTTGGAGAAGATCTTCACCTGAACAGCTGTGGGGCAGCAGGAAGGGTCCTTCTTTGAGCATTCAGGTGAGAGGAAGGAGCTGGTAGAGAAAGGTGTGTAGTATCAGAAGGTGGAAGTTCATAGATGCCCATAAAAGCAATAAGGAACATATAGACCTCAGAATATTTCAGTTGAAAGGCCAATGTAATACCATAGCTTCAGAAACCTCAGCTGCATCTACTCCCAGTTTTGCTAATTACAATCAATGGAAGAGCTTGGCATTGGGGCATCCTTTTCCATGTACTGTATCCTAGCAAGAGAAAATGATAGAACTCTTTTAAATTCAATTTCCTTAACATATGCCAAAAGTGACAAAGTTTGCAACCTAATGCAGCACCAGAGAATCAGAATTCCTGTGGTAGCACTCAGAAGGGGTCTCCTGACTCTGAAGGGAACCGATCCATGTTGGTTCTGCATTTCCCTATGTAGCTATTTGGATTGAGACTTCGGATTGAGAATATGGGCTTTTCTACAAGGCATTTTTCATTTTGTTAAGGAAAGTCAAGGAATATTATCTTGTCCCTTTGGAGCCAGAAGAAGCTATAGAAAGCTTTTTTTTTTGTTTGTTTGTTTGTTTGTTTGTTTGTTTGTTTGTCCTTCAGTTGGACACAATATGTAGTACCAGCCACAACCTGTTCCTCAGTGAGTTCACAGACAATTTCTTAATTTTATTTTTTATTTTATTTTTTATATTTATTTTTATTTTTATTTTATTTTTATTTTGTTAACTTCAGGAGCTATTCGTTATTTCCCCCCTACTTACACCAATATAAAGTAGAAGTAGTGCCTTTGAGTTTAGTGAAATTGCATCCCATTGAAACTGATGCATGAAGAAAACTAAACTCCAAGTTTGACTGTCAGAACAAAACTCAGATCTTCTTCCTGTCTTGCTTTATTGCAAGTGTAGCAGAGTGGTTTGAGCTGTGCTAGCTGCCAGCCACTACAAAGTATTAGGCATTGGGATTGGTTCACTCTGCATCCTTCTGCATGTTGCTCACTTACAGATGTTGCTACCTGTCTCTTCATTAATTTTGAATCCTAACTTACATAGAGACTCCAGTTAAGAGCCACAGAGCTACTGAGACTGAACTAAAAGCAGCAATGCTAGAGATTCCATCTCTTTCATTTCCAAAATCAGAGTAAAGAGGGGTACTTGCTGAGAAGTAATTATAGATCATGTTTCAAGGCAGAAAATAATCAACCTTGGAACAACAACAAAAAAGTTTCAATTAAATAATTTATTTATTTTATTTTCCCCTCCTGTTTGTGGTACTGCGCAGTTGGGTAGATATTGGCATAATAGTAATTAGGCAATTCCTTTTGCAGTTATTGACTTGTGCCAACATGGCAATTCATATTCAAGGATGTGCTTCTCCTTTCACTTCCATCATTGTCAAAAAAGTCTCCCAACACTGCTGAAGTCAGTTTAGTGATATCAGCATAAAGTCAGTGAGAGGGGACTTAGCTCTGTGATGTTTAGTTTTCTGCAGCATGCAATTCAGGGATCCCTGAGACTCCATCCACATGCCCACTTTGAAAGGCTGTCTGGGAAATGCTGAAATGATTCTGGGACAGTATCTAGCCAGGTGCCATCTGTTGGCCATTTACTGTACTGCTTCAGAGGACGTACAGAGTTTGTGAGTGCCTGAACCAAGCACAGATGGTATAGCCTAAAATAGTCTCTCTATATGCAAACCCTTAGTTGAGTACCTCATTGCAGGAGGAGGACTCCATAATGGAAGCTTTTCCCTAGGTTCAGTCTCTTCAGACCCTCATGGTAGTTTACCTTCACTTTCTTAGGAGCTTAAAGAAGATATAAGATAATTGTTAATGATTCATTTCATGAGTAATCATACAAAAAGGTCTTTGAGTGATTTGAGAAGTATTATCTTGCTTCTTCTTAAAGGATAAAGTGATTAACCATCACTACAAAAACTAATGTCCTTAGTGCAGTGATACATACTCAGGCTTATCCCCTCCAACCCTTTGAGGAGGTATCATTTGAGCTAGAGGAACCAGGTAAGTATCACTTTACTCCTGCATCACTTGACTTCTTATGCAAGCACCAAATGTCATAATGCCTCCTTAATCTCAGATTGATCCTCTAGCTTATTGGCACAGAACCCCAGCAGGTTATCTCATATTATCTTATCTTAGATTGTGTCTTTGATATCAGTTTTGGATGGAGTACAGGTCTCCATGTAATAGTCCTCTCTTTGTTGGCTACTCTTTTAGAGGGATGGACTTCTTACAGCTTCAGCCCATCTTAGATGTCAGTGGGAGACGTGAAGGACCACATATTCAAACATGGATTGAGAGCAGTGCAAACCAAATCTTTCTAATGTCCTATAGAATTTCTGCATTATACATGCAGAAACTTCTTGTCAAAGTTTACTGAAAGTGTCCTTCAAGCAAGTCCATTATTCAGTGTCATATTCTCCTAGGATTCTCTAGAGGATAAAGGCTTCCTGGTGGAACTCAGAGCTGTAAGTTTCTCAAATATCTTCAGCCAAACAGTTTCTGTTCATGCCATTGCAGCAGTACAAATTTTCCAAAAACATTTCTACATGGCAGGAGTTGGGGCTTGGGGTTCTGCAGGTGACATCTTCACCAGCTTCTTCTTAACTGTGGCACTCTTCACTGGTGTGCAAGCAGCTCCAGGAGATACTGTATCTCAGAAACTCTGTAAATCTGAAACCCAACCTGCATGACCTCAGGATTACTGGACAGTCTCTGGCACTTGTTTGATATGGAAGAAATTTTAGCCAGGGTGATTTCACCACATTTGTAACATAGATTGTTACTTTTTATCTCCCTAAGTTTCTATATGATAGCTGTTCTATTCATTCACTCTGATGCTTGTTTTTAGGTGATCAATGAGGACATTCTATGGCATTGTTACTATTTTGGAAATCTACAGAGCTCTTCTTCATCCATTTGACTGAGCACTTCACACCATTTTATTGCTCTGTCAATCATCTATTTAATACTGATGCCAGATTGTTAAAACTCAAATTCCAAATGTAAGCACATTGCTTTGCAGAATGTATTGTGAATAATGATGTAATTCAGGTGTGCACCCTGTTGCAAAGTACCATTACTATTCGCAAAATTCCACCGTAGCCCTGTCATATGAGTTCTAGGACCATATATATATTTACATATTTATATATCTACCATACCTATCTAAAAAATATATCTGAAAGATTTTGGCAAAGACATGGCTACCTGGCTCAACATGCCTGTGCTTTTACACTAATTCAACCTCTTTTTTTTTTTTTTTTTGCTTATTTTTTAAACAAGCCTTTCTCATCTTCTTCCCCATAAAGGGAGGTGGTTGTCTCATGTGGTCTTTTATGTGGTTTGCTTCAATTACTTTCCTTGGTAACATATTCCATATGTTTACTATCTTTCCTTTTTGTCCTTCAATAGCCTAGAGCATTTTCCTCACCAAATGCTGCATGGTTATTTTCCCAGGAAATGTCATTGTTCCAAAAAAATATTATAAAAGCAAATAAAACACATTTCCAAAATGGTATTGCCAAATAGCAAAATAGAAAATGCTCATTATTTTTGATGACAAGAGCATTAAAAGGGGAAAAATATTTAAACATAACCAATTCTTCAATAGTAGTGTGGGAGGATGTTCAATTAAATGGAATGTAGTTTTCCAGTGAGACAATTTAATCTTGGATTAAAACTATGGGTTGATTTTTTTTTTTTTTTTTTTAATCTATATTTTGTGCTCCATTCCTGGCATTGTGGTGGTGTTTGTTACTATTTATATTTTATGTTGAGGGTCTTTTTTCAGCTGTTTCTAAAACTTTATAAAAATGCCAGATGTCATGTTGGAAACCCAAAGACAAAAATCAGCTCATAAATCACAACAAACCATATATATATATATATATGTATATATATGCCAAAGCCAATTGTACCATTCTTTAGCACTTCCTTTACTGGTTTTCCTCTTCCCTCCCTTTTCTTCTCACAGTAGGTAGGACCACAGTGTCTTACCTGTTATGTTTATTTTACAGACTCAGAGCAGAGCACTGGGTCAGACACAGAGGTGTTGGCAGAAAGGACATCCTGTTCATTTGGCTCCCATTCTGACCTTACATCTGGTGGAACAGGTCCTCAGCCTCCTCCACCTTCATCCATGGAAGAGATCCAGGTAGAACTGCAGTGTGCTGACCTGTGGAAAAGATTTCATGACATTGGGACAGAGATGATTATCACAAAAGCAGGCAGGTAAGATATCTGGCTTTCTGTCTAGCTAAAAAAAAAAAAATAGGGAAAAAAGTAAAAAACAAAACTTTTTTCCTTGAGGAAAAAAGAAAGATTTTTTTTTCCTTCTCGATATGTCCATGGAAATAAATATTGGGGGTGGGAGTGAGTGGGGAATGGTTGTCACATTTTCACAGCTGTATGTCCTACCATCTTTTTAAAGATAAAATAGTTCCATATTACTACTTAAATCAGTAGCTCCAAAGGAGAATTGGCAGCTGCAGGAAGTAGTTCAGGATAGACTCTCCTTAGAGCAAATAAAACAGGAAATAATCATTGTGCTGCTGGCTGTACTGAATTTTAGATGAGTTATGAATTGGGAGAGAGCCATTTGATTTTCCTTTCAAGTTCCCATAGCACTTCATGAGCCAGTTGATTTAATCTCATGGCTAGCTTAATTCAAATTCACCTTTGCACCAAAGGAATATCTTCCTGCAATTCTGAATAGATAAAATGCTAATGACTTCCTGTATCAAAAATGTGCAAGTTTAGTGTTTCCCTCTGCTCTTGCAACTAATCCCATGCCAGCTGCAGTTAGGAAGAGCCACTAATAAGCCAGATTTTTTTTTTTTTTTTAAATAAAACTCACTCTGCCATGCTTAGCTGAGTATAACATCCTCATTGCTCTCTACTATTAAATAACAGATAGAAATCTGCTCACCAAAACACAACTTGAAAAAAATGAAAATTTCTAGATCCTCAGGCTATTAAAGATCCCAAATTGTTTAGTCATGCTTGCATTAATGTAAAGATCCTTACCTCCACCTAATGAGATTTTAATTCCTAATAATCTTGTTATGAAGAAAGTCAGCACCATGGACAGGGCTGATTAACGAGAGCAAACCATGTGGCTATCACAGGAGTTTTTCTGCCCCTTCCACAGAAATGCAGAAGGCAACTTTTCCATAGTTTCATGTGGAAAAAAAACAACCTCAGTATTTGATTGTTCATAATTAAGATTCATGTCAGTGATCTCAGGATTTGCCAGAACTACTGGACTTGTTCTTTTATGTTCTTGTGAAGTGGCCACTAGTGTTCAGAAGCCCCAGGAAGTTCAGTTAATTTGAGGAAAGTTTTCTTGAACAAACAACCCAGATATCCCCAAAGATTATGAGAACCAGATTAGCTCCTGGTTGTGTATGTGCCGTCTCATTAGCAAACGAAACATTTTAAATCAATACAGAATGGGCTGCTGGTTTTGCCTCAAATGGAAAAGGCAAAGTAACAGAAATAAAAACACTTGCTGTTATCCAACATCTTTTCACTAATGAAGTCAAAACAGAAGGGAAGAAAACTACTAATTTTCATTTTTCTCATCGAGGGTGAAATTGAAACCTAAACAGGTTAAATAATCTGTCCAGCATCATTAAATATGACACTAGAAGAACCAAATTTATTGGTTCTGAGTTGGTTTTCATAGAATCATAGAATGGCTCAGGTTGGAAGGGACCTTAAAGATCATCTAGTTCCAACCTCCCCGCCATAGGCAGGGATGCCACCCACTAGATCATGCTGGCCAAGGCCCCATCAAGCCTGGCCTTGAACACCTCCAGGGATGGGGCACCCACAGCTTCTCTGGGCAACCTGTTCCTGTGCCTCACTACCCTTACAGTGAAGAATTTCCTTCTAATGTCTAGTCTAAATCTATCCCCTTAAGTTTAAGACCATTCCCCCTTGTCCTATCATTATCTACCCGAGTAGAGAGTTCTTCTCCATCTTTTTTGTAAGACCTCTTTATGTACTGAAAAGTCACAATGAGGCCTTCCTTGAGCCTTCTCTTCTCAAGACTGAACATACCCAGCTGCCTTTCTTCATAGGAGAGGTGCTTCAGTCCTCTGATGATCTTTGTAGCCCTCCTCTGGACTTGCTCTAATAGGTGCACATCTTTCTTGTGCTGAGGGCCCCAAACTTGGGCACAGTTCTCCAGGTGGGGCCTCATGAGGGCAGAGTAGCGGGAGACAATCACCTCCCTCATTCCTGTTGCCTGCACTACACTGCATCTGAAAATGAAAAGAATACATTTTTACCTGCTGGATTAATTATAGTTCATTCTCTTACAACAAATGGAGGGGATAGGCTTAAGAGCAGCATGAATATCTCAAAGCCCATCAACACCAGTGCACAGCAAAATACCCAGAACCTAGTGATATGGAGATCATAGAATCACAGAATCCCAGAACGGTTGACTTCTGGAGATAATCTTGTCCAACCCCCCTACCAAGCAGGATCACCTAGAGCACATTGCACAGGATCATGTCCAGGCAGGTTTTGAATATCTCCAGAGAAGGAGACTCCACAGCCTCTCTGGGCAACCTGTTCCAGTGCTCTGTCACCCTTACAGTAAAGTGTTTTCTCATATTCATGGGTACTTCTTGCATTTCAGTTTGTGCCCATTGATTCTTGTCCTGTTGCTGGGCACCACTGAAAAGAGTCCAGCCCCATGCTCTTGACACCCTTCCTTGAGATATTTATACACATTGATAAGCTTCTCTCTCAGCCTTCTCTACTCCAAGCTAAACAGGCACAGTTCTCTCAGCCTCTTCTCATATGACAGATGTTTCAGACTCCTAATCCTCCCCTAAGATGACCTCATCAGTTCAGCAGTTCATACATTTCTGAATGAAGTAGTTAACCTTTTTGGAATCTTAAAAAACTATATGCAATCTACAGTTTTGTTTGTTTGTTTGTTTTTTAAGTAACCAAAAAAGCTGAAACATCAATGCCACTGCAGTTTTACAAATTGTTCAACACATCTTCTCACAGAAAGCTTGAGAGTATTTGCAGAGGTTATAGAGAAGGAAGGATTTATGGAAAAAACAACAACAACAACAACAACAACAACGACAAACCACTGAAATATTCTGGGATATAATACAAAATAATTAAATTAAATACTTTGGATCAGTTAAAAAAAAATGAAGAATTTCTATTAGGTCTGATTGGTACACACATATGAAAAAAAAAAGATTATATATTTTCTTACAAAGCTTTTAGTAAATTACAATACTGAATAAATTGCTGCCTTTTAGTTTTTGTTTTAAAAAAATCAAAAACATTTTTGTTGAAATTTTTTCTTCTGCTCTCTTCAAGCTATAAACCACTATTTTGTTGCCTGGAACAGTCACAAGTATGTATTTTGACACTTGTGATATAAAACTATTGTTCTGACATTTATGAATTGAGATGTTTCATGTCAGCAATGGTTCATGGAACTTGTCATGCATGCTGCCTTTCTGTTTGACAAATACAGTTTCCCACATTGCATATCATCATAATGAACAATAGATACATATCCCTAATTGCACAGTAATAACAGGAAGCTGATTAAAGATTATTGTGAGATGTACTTAGTTCCTTCCATGTGGGAACATGATGCAGCTGAACGAAAGATCCAGTTAACTGCAATTCCAATTCAATTTTCCCCATCCCAGGAAAAAATGCTTTCATTTAGTGAAGAAGCATCCCGCTTCATATTCATATTTGCTTCCCCTACCTGTATTTTTTGTTTTATTTATCTAGTCCTATATAAGATAATTTGTTTTAGTTTTCTAAGTTTTTGGCTCAAATATTTTGATCTTCATGTGTTTGAAGAGAAGTCTACAAGGTCTGGGGAAGGCCTTGTTTAGTTGCATTTTCTGATGAAATATCTAAGTCTCTATTTTAGCCACCTTTCAGATATGTTTAACAGCACATGTTAAGGAAGACAGAGGCACTGACTTTATTTTAAGAAGTCCAAAACAAAACATATATATATGTATATATATATGCAGGTAGAGAATAGATGCAGGGAAATATGTCAGAACTGTAAGAAATATTTATATTTTCAAGATTTTTTTATTTAACACCATTAATGGTATTCTCAAGTGCCAAGCTTGAGAGCATTTGCAAGCTCCAGTCTTGACAATTTTTCCACTTACAAAAAAACTTGTAGCGCAATACAGAGCTTAACTTACTGAGCAAATAATATATTCATTACAATCCTAAATCATATTCTTTCTCCCTGAAAGCAGATGTTTATCATTACTTTAGTCATCATAGACATCAGGCTCATCACTGGCTGCCCACACAAACTCTATTTTAGCTACTATACATATATATATATTTCTGTTTGATGATATTCTTTTCCAGAGGTTAGATTAACAGTATGGGAAGGGATTTTTTTCTGCAGACTATGTTTCTTATTTAACCATCACAACGTTTAATGATTTCGTTACTTAGTACATCTATTTGTGATAGTTCTTACAGATTAAAAAAATGCACAAGTTAAATGTTTAACTTTTTTTGGTTAAACCTTCTTTCGGAGAGGATGTCTGTAATGGGTGAGAGCTGTCTGGCAGTCCTGTTACTCCATATGGGATGCATCCAACACATGAGATTGCATGATTTCTGGCAAAGAAAGCTGAATTATTATCTCCTGTGGATTTCCTATTATTTATTGAAATAATGAGAGATGTGCAGCTTCTTTGCAAATTTTTCCTTCCCAATGGAACATTTTTCTGTTCTTGCCACTTTCCCTACAGAAACCCTATCTGAGTCTTGCAAGGCCTTCTTGTTTTGAAAGCCTTTATAATTACAGACTCATTTGCCTATGACTACAGCTGCTCCTTAATTTTATGTGACTGGTAAGGCATTGTTTGGCTCCTGCCTGACCTCTGTTGTTTTTTTACTCTTACTGTTTAATGCTAGTTTCTAACCTACATTCTAATTTCAAACATGTTTCTGGAGCTATATCCTGCTTATGTCCAGCATACTACACTTTTTAGCTTTCAAACTCCCACTCCCATTCACATTTAATTCTGCTTCATTTTTTTTCTTTCTTGTTGCTGTATTTATAGATGCTTTTTTTTTTTTTTTTTTTTTTTTTGGTCCATTTCTATAAACCTGTATTTTTTTCTGTTTTCATAAAGTTCTCTTAGAACTTTTCCCTTTATCCTTTCTACCAGTACTCTGTTATTCAGAATTTAATAAGATTCTTCTAACAAGAGTCCTTTGTTCTTTGTGCGAAAGATGCAAATGGCTTTTTGTCAGCTGCAGTGCATTCAAAACTGCGATTTCTTTCAATCTCTTTTATCTATTTTTTTGTTTGAAATGCAGCCTTAGACTGTACAAAATAAAATGAACTCACCTTAAACCCCAGGTCATACTAATTTAAAGCAACTATTCCTAAAAACATATTTAACTATTTTTCTCTACTCTCCTCCACCATGCATGCATGCTTGCTGGCAACATTAGCACAGGAATCTGAATCCCTCCCCACATTCTCTAGCTAAAGACCATGGTCATCTGAGCTGCAGGTTCAACAGTTAACTGCTGATGGAAGTGCTGCCCAAATGGGAAAGAAATGTGCAATTATTACTGAGGGATGCATTTCCACTACAGTGAATGTTTGGGGTAGTGCTCTGGAAGGGAAATGCCACCTCTTATGGAGATCATTGTGACTGAGCACACAAACACAAACAGAAGTTATTCCTCTGGGGACATAGATTCTACCTGTAGCAAATTCAGGATTTCTTCTCAGCAATGAGGGAAATGAACGCATGAATCTTATCAAAGTTACCATATCTGTACTGAGGGATGGCTGAAACCTGGGTGCTGAGGCCAGGCTCAGTAATAAGAATGGAAAAACAAACAAACAAACAACAAAAAAAACCAAACACAGCAGTGAATGGAAGACATGACCTTGCTATCTCCTGACTCTTCAGGGACTCCTGATAAGTTAAATGATATTTTGACTGGAATTTCTCTCCCTCCCAGAAACTATGAGCCAGAGTTGTTTGAAACACGTAGTTAGGGCTGTTTACACTATTGAATGGCTGTTTTATTTCCAGTGGAAGGAAGGAGGGAAGGGCCCCATGGTACTCTTCAGTTAGAGTAAAAACCAGGGATTTTGTTTCAAAGATTTGTTGATGCTAAAGGGACTTGTGGAGAGGACTTCTCAGAGCAAGGGCTGGCTTGATGCAGCTACCAGACTGCTGCACAGAGGTCCTGGCCCAGTGGACCAGATAAGGTTTCTCCAGTTTCTAGAAAATGTCCCTTTGGGGAGCTGCTGGGAATATCTGCTGGACTCCTTCTGCCTTGTAATAAATCTTTTTTTCTCCCAACCCTGCATCGGCTTTTCCTCTCAACACAAATATCTTCTCTACATATTCTCACACTGCAGAGGGAAAAAAGGAGGCATCCTTGCCTTCCCTTCCCTTCCTGTCCCTCACTTTCACTTCCACAGATTTGTTTTTATAAACAAATATATATTTGGCACCAGACTTAAAGACAAGGAAATATGAGGTGTAAAATAGCTATAACTTCAGGTAACACTGTAAACTCAGGCACGTTGTAA
The DNA here is from genome assembly GCF_011077185.1 of Oxyura jamaicensis. Classification (NCBI taxonomy): domain Eukaryota; kingdom Metazoa; phylum Chordata; class Aves; order Anseriformes; family Anatidae; genus Oxyura; species Oxyura jamaicensis. Next base: position 81,960,084 of record NC_048893.1, read on the forward strand.
ACACTATGCACACTTAATCTGCAAGTCTAAATCAGTCTGAATATTTTTCAGAGTTTCTTAATACCATTTTTAATGACTGGGAAGTGACTAATCTCTCTGTTCTTGTCAATAAGTCTGTACCAAAACACAAATAGTCTTTTAGTACAATTGAAGAACACGTATCTTCATTTTATGGTTTACATTTAGCAGATGTCACCCTTAAGCAAATTTAATCCAGTTTAAGTTTTTGTTTACATGGTGTGTAAATCATTAAGCTGAACAGTCATGAAAACTGTAAAGTAAATTGTGTTGATCCTTTTAAATTGTCATCTGACTTCAGCTCACTAAGCTGTCTGTACAGGTGTATTTCCAGTGTCTGAACAGCTTCAAGGAATTGCACTTGTATTTTGAGACAACCAGCCAGGTACCCATTAATGTCTTATCGCCTAATCAGTAGTGCCCTCTCTAAAACCTAACTGTGAAACAGAGAATGAATTTATGTTGGAAAGGATACTTGGAGGTAATCTTGCCCATGCGCCCACTCAGAGCATGCCAACTTTGTAGACAGATCCAACTTGACAAAAGCTTTATGTGTGTTAGTTCCAGGGGCAGGGTTAGAGGCTGTCTCCTCTGAGACTCCTAAGGGTTAGAATCTGAAGATTATTTTATGGGGAAAAAGAATCCAGTTTGGGGATATAGATGTACACTTTCTTCTCTGAACAGTTTCCTTAGAGGAAAACTAACTATGATTTCATGTTAAATGAAAAGTTTAAACAACAACAAAAAAAGCCGATTGCTGCAATCCAACTTCTTTCTATCTCTACAAGTTCACAAACATGGTTTTTAAAATCAGTGCACTACTGTGCTAGCAATTACTATTTTAATGAAAAGATCTATATGTATCATTAATTTTCTTTGCATTCAGAGTTTAATAAACCTCTTTCTCATTATGGAAGAAGTAAGGAATTGAGTAGGCTGAGGCACATGGTTCTTACAAGAATGCTTTTTAAAACTCTTCTAAGTGTTTCTAAATCAACTGAAACAACTTATTTCATATCATGTCATATTTCCCCTAAATGGGTACTGCATGTATGTATACAGATTTCCAGCCTAAGTTTAGGAAGATTGTTTTCCTGCTGAGTGGTAAAGCTAATGTATAAATAACTTGACCATCCCAAACTGCTGTTGATATAAAACCTCCTCCTGAACTGTATCAAATGTCATCCTGTGTTCCCTATGAAAACTAACAGCCTTCGTGTCTGAGCTGCTGACTGTAAAGAGAACTGATATTTTTCTGGATGAAAGGTTCTTGACTGTTTATGAATACAGCCATATTCAAATGACCTGAATTCCTCCCAAACCTTTGAACCCTCTGTTTTCTATAGGGTTACTGCCTAGGGAGACAAAGAGCCAGCCAAAAGGAAACAGAGCACTGGGACTTATCCCAGATTCCACCTATGTCACTCAGTCACTACTGTTTCTCTCTGCATTTTCCATTTTCCCCTTTCCACACAGCAGTGCTGCTGGAAACCTGCTGTGATAGTTCCAGGCCATATCCTTATGTCAAAGAAACCCGAGTTACTTTTACGCCCACAGAAAAACAAAACAGGATTTTTTTAGAAAACTTTAAAATATACTTAAACATTAGAGAAAGCAGTGGGATTAGCTGAGCTCTCTCTGATCATTTTAGAGATTAGCCCCTAAGCCTGTTGAATTGTCTGTGGTAATCTTTTACAAGGTATTTCATAAGCAAACAACCCCATAAGCTATACTGCAACATTACACGGGGTTGCAGTTTTGGAGAGAGCTGCTGGGATTACACAGTGTTCAGTTTTCTGAATATGGTACACAGACTTAGACCCAAAGAGACTCAGAATTAATCCTGGATTTCTCATCAACCCTCTGAAACATGATCTACCTCTTAAGCTGCTCCCAAGCCACCTCCATCCAACTAATGAGAGCTAGATTGTAAAATGCCACATCCTGTACCCATTTGGTTTGGTAGATTTAATGAGCCATTGTGATAGAAACAAGGTAATGTCCTCAAGCCACTGAAGACTAATCCATTATTCCTTTCTTCCCCTCTAAATTGTTCTGCTAGCAAACTCACACCATCAGCTATACAAATGTCTCTCTTTGAAAGGTTTCTGCAGACAATTTTTCTGACAGTTTTATGCCTCTCATAACTCTGGTTAGCTGTGTGCTGGCAGCTGTGGGGTGATGTTCTCACTGCCCCCTCGATGAATGCCCTTTTCCAAGGCAGATTCAGTTACTAATAGATCAGAACTTTGCTTCTCTATGGCCTGAAAAGGAAGAGCTATGGGCAGGGTGAATGCTGAGCGTTGACCTCCTCCTTCCCACCCTCTTCTCCAAGTGGTTGTATGTGGTCCAGATGGGAAAGAATAAAATAACTTCTCATGGTTGCATCCCTTGAGTACATTTTTGAAAGACATGTTTGGAGATGTTCACAAACTTTCCCATTTCCTTCCTCCAGGCTGTGTCCATACTTTGAGAAAAAAAAATGTTGGGAGGAGATGTAAATCTTTTCAGACATTTCACTACTCTTTGCTAAATAGAAGGAAAAATGTCATGATGGTTCCTAGGGAGGCCCCCTAGAAACAGTGGACAAAGATTTATTGTACACTTTTCTGGATTTTTTCATCATGACTTTAATGATATTTAATTCCCTTTTAATGTCCTGCTTCCATTCAACCTACCCTCATCACTTATAGAGACACCTACTTATCAGAGGAGCAGAACATAGTTACATATCAGCATTCAGTATTTGCAGTTTCTCATATCAAAGCTCTGTAACTTCTGGGAAGAAGTAGCGCAATTGAATAATACTATCCTGTGAGACCTCAGCACAAGGTTTTCTCAGAAAAGAACTGAGAAGAAAATAAGGTAGACTTCAGGTTTGAGTAAACAGTCAGTGAAACAACACAGGATTTCTTTCAGTGCTCTAATTTGAGGCTCTTGATTTCTTTTGCAGATCACTCAACTCTCTTTCACAGATTAAGACATTGAAATACTGCATTAATCACAAATATAATACAGAAGCATAGAATGGTTTTGATTGGAAGGGACCTTAAAGATCACCTAATTCTACTGCCCATGGGCACTCAGCGCTCATGGACAAGGTCACCTTCCACTAGACCAGGTTGCTCAAAGCCCCATCTAATCTGGCCTTAAGCAGCTCCAGGGATAGGACATCCACAACTTCCCAGGGCAGCCAGTTTTTGTGCCTCACCACACTCATAGTAGAGAATTTCTTCCTAATATCCAATCTAAATCTACCTTCTTTTAGTTTAAAACCATTATCCTTTGTCCTACCACTAAACTCCCTGAGTAAGAGTCCCTCCCCAGCTGTCCTGTAGACCACCTTTAGGTACTGGAAGGCTGCTATAAAGTCTCCATAGAATCTTCTCGAAACTGATTGTCCCCAGCTCTCTCAACCTCCCTTCACAGCAGAGGTGCTCCAGCCCTTTGATCATCTTTGTGGCCCTCCTCTGGACTCTCTCTAATAGGTCCATGACCTTCTTATGTTGGGGGCCCTGGACCTGAATACAGTACTCCAGGTAGGGTCTCAAAAGAGCAGAATAGAGGGGGAGAATCACCTCCTTCGACCTGCTGGCCATACTTCTTTTGATGTAGCCCAGGGTATGGGTTGGCTTTCTGGGCTGCCAGTACACATTGCCAGTTTGTATTCTGCTTTTCATCCACCAATACCCCCAAGTCCTTATCAGTATGGTTGTCCTCAACCTACTCATCTCCCAGCCTGTATTTGTGCTTGAGATTACCCCAGCCCAGATGCAGGACCGTACATTTGGCCTTGTTGAACTTCAAGAGCTTTGCTCTCAAGCCTGTCAAGGTCCCTCTGGATGACATCCCTTCCCTCCAGTGTGTCAACTGCACCACACAGCTTGGTGTCATTGGCAAACTTGCTGAGGGTGCAATTAATTCCACTGTCCATGACCTTGACTTAGATGCTGGTCCCAATACTCATCCCTGAGGAACACCACTCATTACTGATCTCCACTTGGACATTGAACTGTTGGTCACAACTCTTTGACTGTGACCAACCAGCTAATTCCTTACCCACTGAGTGGTCCATCCATCAAATCCATGTCTCTCAAATTTAGAGACCATGGGGACATGGGGTACATGTCAAATGTTTTGCACAAGTCCAGATAGATAATGTTAGCTGCACTTCCCCTACCCACCAGTGCTGTACCTCCATCTAGGCCGCTAGATTTTTCAGATATGATCTTCCCTTAGCGAAGCCATGTTGGCTATCACCAGTCATGTCTTTATTTTCCATGTGCCTTAGCTTAGTTTCCAGGAAGATCTGCTCCATGATCTTACCAGGCACAGAAGTGAGACTGACTGGGCTGTAGTTCCCTGGGTCTTTCTTTTTTCCTCTTTCCTTTCCTTTCCTTTCCTTTCCTTTCCTTTCCTTTCCTTTCCTTTCCTTTCCTTTCCTTTCCTTTCCTTTCCTTTCCTTTCCTTTTTTTTTCTTTTATTTTTTCCGTTTTAAAACTGGGGATTCAATCATAGGAGCCTCATATCAATCATGCTCCCACCACATCTCCATAATGTCAGTTAGGTCATAGCCCTGCAGGCATGTGTACATTTCGAACTCCTAACACATGACATAAATGATTTACTCACCATGCTGGTCGAGGAGTATAAAATGGCATCTATATGCCATTTGGCAACCAGAGAATTTTGAAGAAGAAGAAATTATGACATAGCTACATCAATACTGATATATGTTGAGGTTAACATTGTTCTTGGCTATTGTCTTCTGAAATAATTGTCTAGCAACACACACACCTCTGGAATGTGACCAATACACAGCATAGCTAAACTTGTGCTCAGACAAGAAAAGAAAGGCTGGAAACTAATTTTTTTGCTGGTAAAAAGTTTCATAACTTACCTATCAGGTGAAAAATCTTAAGAGAGAACTGGATCATATGTCACAGAAGACAGCACTTACAAGAGATTTTTCACAAAACACTGACTAGACTTCAAGGAAACCATGGTGATAATGCCAGTGTTTTTGTTAAGTATAAAATACGGGCCTAATAAGCAGATTCATTTAACCAACATTTTTTTTTAAGTATCTGTAAGCATAAAAGCAAGAGGATCTTTCAGGATGATGGTTTTGCTTTCTAGCACTATTAAAGTCCATACTGAAATGTGATTTTCTCAAAAATACAGAACAAAAATGATCCTGCATTTAGTATGACATGAAAGCATAATTCTAGATGGAAACACATCACTAAGAATGTATACTGCCCATCTGTGTACTGAAATACCTAGAGAAGAGGCATGACCTGAGGGACAATTTGTGCGGAGTATAACAGAGCTGTCTGCTAGGAGTCAGGAGCAGAGACTGCTCAACTGGGAGTGATTTATTGTAACCCATAGGTTGTTATCCTGCTATTCCTTTTCTTAAATGCAAAAAAAAAAAAAAAAAAAAAAAGATTAAAAAAAAGATACATTGCACCACCAGCACAATCTTTGCTAACTACACCAAACACAGAGGAGTCATGCCAAGAAGTGGGTTTTGTAAAGTAGCATGCACCTGGTGTCAGAGAGGGGTAAGAGCCCCTTCAGCTTCTTTATTCACTATTTTCTTCCTTATTTCTGCTCTTATTTATTTATTTATTTATTTATTTTCTAGGAGAATGTTTCCAGCCATGAGAGTGAAAATTACAGGTTTGGATCCCCATCAGCAGTATTATATTGCCATGGATATTGTGCCTGTGGATAACAAGAGATACAGGTAAGCTTTTTAGGTGTAAAGATAGAAACATTGTGATGGATCAGTGTCAATGAAAGCATATGAAAGACATATGCCATTACACACTATTGCAAAGGTATGCTGGAGGACACTCTGTTTACACCATTAATTGATTTGACCAGAATTGTAAGACAAAAAAAATGAGGTTTAATATACTCTCTTGCACATTTGGATTGATATCTGAGACTGATACACCTCTAGGTGGATAAGGAATTGGCTGGTTGGTCGCACTCAAAGAGTTTCAGTCAACAGCTTCATGTCTAGGTCTTGATGACCTGTGAAGAGTGGTGATCCATTGATCCTCGGGGTTCTATACTGGATCAGTGCTGTTTATCATCTTTGTCAGTGACATGGATAGTGGGATTGAGTGCACCTTCATCAAGTCTGCTGACAACTCCATGCTGAGGTGTGTAGTCACCGCATCCAGAGTGACCTTGGCAGGCTTGAGCTGGGCTCATGCAAAACTCTTGAAGTTCAACAAGGCCAAGTGTGAGGTCCTGCATCTAGGCTGGGGTAACCCTAAGCACAAATACAGGCTGAGAGATGAGTAGATTGAGGATAACCCTGCTGATAAGTACTTGGGGGTATTGGTGGATGAAAAACAGAATACAAACTGGCAATGTGATTTAGACTAGTTATTAGGAGGAAAGACTTTACTATGAGTGTGGGGAGGCACCAGAACCAGTTGTCCAGAGAAGTTGTTTAAGCTGGAACTCCCTGGAGATGTTTAAGGCCAGATTGGATGGGGCTTTGAACAATCTGGTCTAGTGGAAAGTGTTCTTGTCTAAGCCAGAGGCCTTGGAACTAGATGATCTTGCTCTATGGTTTTAAATAGTAAACAGTATTTAATGGGAAGTTATTAACAACACAATTAACAACGACTGTCTGAGGGACCTGGTCACTGGAGTCTGGATCTTCTAAAACTACCTATCTCAGCAAGGAAGAATGGGCAAGTGGATCCTGAACAAACGGGGGGCACCTCAGGTCTAGCCTGAACCAAATCGGGTGATTTTTGTTTTAAAAGCATTTACTGTCCAGCACAGCAGCAACTGTGATCCTTATCTACAGCATGGAGCTGTTGAGAAAACCTCTGGTGAATTGCCACCACTGAACTGAAAGATGGGATGAGGAGATTTCTCTGGTATTAATGGGCTCTGCACCGTAGAAAAGTATGCTGGAAAACTCATGGTGGTCTGAATCCCAGAATGCTATCCAGATAGAGGTGTTTTATCTAGATTCATTAAAAGACTCTTGAGAGCAAGACTTTTCTCCAAATAGTCTTTACTGTACCAAACTTCAGAAATTCAAGAACTATGCCTCAAATGCTAAATATTACATTTTGCTCTCAGATCATCCAGAGGGTTTCTCAGGAAAGTGATTTTCCTGGGAGGTGTCAGGGTGATACCTGATACCCAGACAGTTTTTTTTTGTCTCTTCCTTTCAGTATGGTTCAGTGCTAAAGTTGAAAATGTGTATATTGTCTTATATTTTGTTTCTGTCCTTGTTAGCTTATTCAGCCACATCGAACAAGCTAGCACTGAAAGGAATGGATTTATTTCTTTGCATTTCTTTTGAAAATACAGGAAATGAGTCACTGTTTGTAGGTAAGGACTGAAATAGCTTCATAGAGCTGAGTAGAGACCCAAGGAAGGGCAGTGTAGGGCACGACCTAGAAGTGTTAGCAGGACTGTTTGTGAAATACCTTAAGCTGAAGGAGCTACAGGACAGAAAGAAAAACAAAATCTCAAGAGAAAGCTGTAAGGAAGTAATTTATGGCACATATTGGATGGTTAGGTCAGGAACACAAAAGATCATTTAATTTTTTCCTCTAATCCTTACTTTTGCAATATTAAATAGAATTTGCTATTTTATAACACTTTAAATGAGAAATTCTGTTTTATCAGTTGTTGTGGTATCCATAGGATTTTATCCTGTCTGGATGAACACACATGTGTTTTATACACTCCGGCATGGCAGCCAGTGCAGATTTCCAGAAATTACGGGACATTTATTAATATTTTCAGAGAGGACTTTGTTTACCAGTATTCTCTAGCCTCTGGCTCAGAGAGGGTTAAGGAGTTGAGAAGGCACATGTGGCAGAGTTTTACAGGGAAAATAACTGCAAAGGTGGTTTTAATAAGGAATCAGGTCTGAACAAGTGGCTCAGGGGTAATCTGGCTTTCATTTAGAAGGTAGGAGGTTGCAATAAAGTACATTCCCCCCTGACTGCAAATGAGAGCTTGAGGTGTGTGCGGTAGGGTGGCAGGGGAGGAGAAACCATAAAATTGTTCCTTTAGTGAGTGAGTGACAACTTTCCTTAGCCATCACCCATTTTTCTTTCAGGTATGTGTACCACAGCTCCAAGTGGATGGTGGCTGGCAATGCTGACTCCCCAGTGCCCCCGAGGGTTTACATCCACCCTGACTCACTGGCTTCTGGAGACACCTGGATGAGGCAGGTGGTCAGTTTTGACAAGCTCAAGCTGACCAACAATGAACTTGATGATCAAGGCCATGTAAGTTACAAGCTAATTTTAGCACCTCCTGCCCCCAGTCTCACTCATCCCAGACTGAGGAGGGTGCTGCTCTTGCTCTAATGCTCCTCTGGCCTGATGGCCACGCATATCTGTAGATACTCTCCTGAGCTTTTTTCCCCATTTCAGTGCTTTTCTTTAAAATGTTGCTTGGTCCTCTAAAACAGTAAATACCCTTTCTATCCCAAATGGTCTGCTTTGACACAGCATCTGCACATAGCATGAACTTTGTCTCATATGCACTTGTAAGACAAGAGTAACTTTTTCATTAGCCATTAATCCTCCCCTGCTTCCTCATACTTCTGGATGTAGTGCAGAAATTTTAGAAAAACAAAACCAACAAAGATCCCACTACCTCTTCTTCCTCCTCTTTTTTTTTTTTTTTTTCTACCTTCAGATAATCTTACATTCAATGCATAAGTACCAGCCCCGTGTTCATGTCATCCGAAAGGATTTCAGCAGTGACCTTTCTCCTACAAAGCCAGTTCCTTCAGGAGATGGGGTGAAAACCTTCAACTTCCCAGAGACTGTCTTCACCACTGTGACAGCCTACCAAAATCAACAGGTAAAGTTGTGTGCCTTCAAGTTCCTTTTGTGCTGGGTCTTCAAAAAGTATCAGTGTGTTCTTTGCGTTAGTGAGACATTACATTTTTCTGAGAAATATAGCTCAAGAAGTGAGCTACATTGTCCACTTCACAAGCCCACTGTGTTTTTCTGTACAAAGAGAAAATGTTTGCTATGGAATAGTCAATAGACATGAAGTATCTAGCCAGAAAACCATCCTGGAGGTAAGGTGACTGATGTTTCTTCTGCAAAATAACTGGGTGAGAACATCCACAAAGAGGTGCATGGCGTTCACCTTTCCTTGCTGCTAATTTTCCTTACAAACCATGGTACAAACCCCGGTGTCCTGATTGCACTGCAATTTTATGGTAGTACCACCAGTCCAGATCCATTATCTCACAGAGAAAAAAATATATATTTTTAATATATATATATATTTTAAATCAGTGAAGGTAGAAGTTTTAAAGAAGAAGAGCGTCATCAGTTTACTGACAAAAAAAAAGCCTTTAAACGTAAGCAACAGCAGTCTATCTATTGCACATTAAATGAAGTTCTCATGCATAATTCAGATTAGATTCAGCTCCTGCAGTTTCCAGTGGAGAGTGTGACTGTTGACTATAGATGTAAGGAAAATATATTGCCGCAGTGGGATCCTATCTGCAGAGGCACTGGCTACGGATCTTTGTGACTGATCTGCCCTTTTTCTTGAACTAGACTTCTTTGCACCCAAAATGTAAATTTAGTCCACACTAGAGTTAGTTTACAGAATTACACTGTCTATCCCTATCTTCCCAAAAGATAATATATCCTTGAGAGGAAAACAGTTGTCAGGAAAATGTGGGCATTTGAAAATGCACTAGCAAAGAAATAAGTTTGGGAAATAGTTTGTGTGGATTACACAAGTTTACTCCCTCTTTTCTTTCAGTGGCCTCTTGAAAGACATCCTGGTCTTTGAAGGACATGGCCTGCTTCATTGTTTCTGTAGGAATTGTACATGTTGAGATATCCGCATAATCACACATTCCCTCTGTACATTTCCCCTAGCCTTCACACTACCTCTGCCATGCTTTGGGCTCAGCATGCTCCTCTCACTTTGTTTGTGCATGCATACTCTCTATCTTATCCTCAGGTGAGAGGTGCTGTGCACATCCCATTTCTCTTTCCTGCCTCCATATGGGAGGTTATGACAGCATTATAAGGTTTGTGTAAAGGATTTTTTTCCCAGCCATTTCAAGTAAAATCTCAGTTGATGAAGCTTTTTGCTCTGTTAATAATGTAGTGTCCAATTTGAGAGCATAAGGTATTGTCATGAGGTGGAATGACGGTGCAAACCAGCTTAGAAGAAAAATAACTTTGCAAGTCTGTTAGGAAAATACTTCATACAATTTTCTGCCACAAACTCCACAGTAGTCTTGAATCAAAAATAGGGAGGTAAATGTTTCTCCATGACAGCATCTGAGCTTCTGGAGAATGCCCTCATGAATTCGGTGGACATCATTGTACTTGGTATTCTTGGACAGAGCCATGTCAAGTGAGCTCAGGGCAGATTGTCACATTTAGTCAGGGAGTTGTTACAGAGTTTTTATTTTGTTACATATAAGAGAGAGCATACATGCTTATGGTGCTTCTGTGACTGCTTCAACCTACTTCTAATTTTTCTCAGTTCCCTTGAACTGACTTTAGTCAGGATCCAAAATGGAATAAATTATTAAAGCAGAAGAAAAAAATACTTTACTACAATGGTAGGTTTGCTGTCACTGCAGCACTCTGTAACTTTTTGCCCCTCCTCTCCCCTCTCTGATACAAATACTGAACAAACTCTTAATTGTAGACCAGATGTGGAAAGAGGATAGAGAAAGGAGAAAAAAGGACAATCTTTTAAAGTCTGTAATTATTATTAATAACCAGACCTATAAGACAAAATTCACAGGTAAGGGATAGGATGTTAAAGCGGGAATCTCTGTAAGACACCTTACTGTAAAAAAACAATGATTTTTTTTTTTTTTTCCAAAAAATATTTTGGGGTGGCATTTTTATAACATCAATAAAGGAGATTCTGATAGGTTGGAAAAACTATTTTATCAAAAATAATTTTAAATCCCCTGAATCCACATGCATGCCCTCCAGTGGTTGTAAAACTATGCCTTACTGGGAGAAGTGTCCCTGGAAACAGTCATAAAATTTTAGCAAATCCACCACAGGGATTCCCTCTGCTGTAACTCCATACTCTACAGAACATATCTGTCTCTGTACACAAAAGTCCCTGAACAGCTGCAAAGTCAGGCTAGCGGAAATTAAGTTCACAAATTAAGCTTCTGCAAAAATAGGAGCTGCATTCCAGATCTGAGGCTAATATCCAGGAGTAAGGGTTTTATTCCGACAGAAGTAAACCACCTGCAAGTCTATTTCAAATCAGTCTGTATCAGACTCGTCCCTTTTGAACAGTTTCAGCAAAATCACCTCAAATACAACATGATATGGGGCATCTTGGTCCCTTTTCACCCCAGAGACAGAGTATCTGGGATGAGGTAAGGCTGACACAGGGAAGCTGTCATGCTATAGCAGGTTAAGCAGTGGCCGAGGAAGAGCATGATAGCACAGGCTGCAAGGTCAACGTATCAATGTTATTTTCCATTCTTGCCAACATGGAATTTATGTTAAAATATAAATCAGGAAGGAAGATTTCTCCCCAAAAAAGCACTAAGTCTGGCCATCCTCTTCTTTGTTTAGAGGAGGAAAAAGAAATGGTTTCCAGACCAGAAAACTCTTGAAGGGCCACCCAGATGCTGAGCAGAACAGCAGCTGTGCACGTGACCAGGTGGCCAGCTGCTGTCTTTTGGAGGCTGTAGCCCGTGCTTTGCTCAGCCTTTTCTCCTCAGCATTGTTTGAAGGTCCATGAGTGCATCCAGCTGCTGGGATTTGAGAGTGTTGGGAGTGCTGGGATATTGCAGATACTAGGCAAACATGAGTAGTATGCCTGCTAACAGAAACCTGTGACTGTTGATGGGTTGTAGCTCCAAGGGTTTTGTCCTACATCCCCTTCAGGAACAGCTTTTAATTTCCAGCATGCAGTGGGTTCTCAGAGCCCAGAGCAAAGACAGGTTTTCCGATGTAGCACCACTCATTTTCTAAATGGATAATCTGCTCATACACAATGGAAGGGTGAATTTAACATGAATCTGGTGCAAAAAGTGTGGAAGATAGTTGTGCAGGTGGCTTCAGAAAGATCATGCATAATTTTTATTTGTTGAAGGAATAAAAAAAAAAAAGAGTTCAACTAATTTTTTTTTTTTTTTTTTTTTTTTTTTTCCTTTATAGATTACCAGATTAAAAATTGACAGAAACCCTTTCGCTAAAGGTTTCAGAGATTCTGGGAGAAACAGGTAAGGAGAACTTGTGTGTCCTCAATGATCTTCTTTCTTTCCCCTGATTATCACACATGGAATGTACATAAGGCCAGGGAAGGTGTTTTTCAGTACTAATTCAGTTTTACAGGATCAAGTTACTATAGACTGTTTTTAGAAGAACCAGAAGAACTGTTTCACTTTGTTTAACTGTCTAAACAGATACAGGATATAGCAATGGCTTCCTCAGAAAATACTTTTCAGGTTAGCCAGCTGAACTTATCTGTTTCTCTCCAGAAATCTCCTCCAGTGCTGCTCTTCTCTCTGCCTGGAAACAGAGGGAAACTTTGTACCTACATTCCCAAAACCCCAAGAGAATATTTTAGATACTCTTAAACAACATACCTGTCATTGCTTTCCTGCTTTACAACATTTTTTTTTTCTGTGACCATGTATTTTTGTTGTTAGATATTTAATTAAATGTTCATTTTTACCTCTATATCTTTTCAATAATCACTAATATTAAGGTTATTTTCTTCTGTATATGTTTTGCTGATTTTTTTTCCTAGCTTAATAATGTATTTATATATGCTCATTTCTATTATTGTCATGTTCCTCTGAACTTTTCCATTTGTTGTTTAGAACATCATTAAGATGTTCTTTAGCTTCTCTGATAAGCTATTAATACATGTATTGCTGATATGGCACTACAGTACCTGTTATTATAGCATTAGGAAAAATGAATGAACTTGTGAAGATACTGTAGGTAGTACTTCTCAGAAATTTTCATTGTTGTTAATAAAATGAATAATAGAGGCAGAAAAATGGGGGATCATAGACTGGAAAACAAATAGGTCTCAAGATAATACTCTGCAAAATATGGAAAGTCATAGGAAAGGGATTCTACTTTTTTATTATTATTATTATTATTTTTTTCCTTTATGCATAACGCTGGCTAAAAGGCAGATTTATATGTTAATTTTCACAGGAAATTCCCAAACTTGGAGCACAAATGCTTACTTTATATTAGAAGAAAAAATAACTCTCTGAAAATAACTTTCTGATAGATTTGGGGGATAAAAGGGCAAAAATGTTCTAGTGTTGAACCATTTCAGTTTTTCTCTTGTGATGTCAAAGTTTTTCACTTCGTGTTGCTTAATTTTGACAGGATTTTTATGAAAAGATTAAGTGGAATACCTTAAACATTATTAGAATAATTTTGTATTTTAATAACACAATGGTAAAGCAGGAACTTTAATTGAAGAAGCTTTTGTATTATTAGAAGACATTATGGTGTTATAAAAAAAGGAATAACAAAGCCCAAACAAAAAGTTTCAACCTTCTCTGCCATTCATGACTCCAACAGTGTGCAACAGATCTAAATATTTCAGTTTTACAAATGTTGTGGGCATCCTTTAAATCAGCATGACGAAGCCTTTAAACATTAAATTAATGATGAAATTAGGCATACATGACTACATTACAAGAACACTAGGGTTGTAAAGCAAGGCTCTGAGCATGCAGACCAGAGTGCAAAATGTGTGTGCAGCCTTCATTTGCTGTCCCCAGGGGCATTATAATTCAGCCTTTACTTGCATGGTCCTCTTGAGTGCTTTCACCAGGGCTGCTACCTCTTTCATGGTTTGCCATAGGAAGCCTTCAGTGAGAGGGCAATTCCCCCCAACCACCCATTTAAATAGTACACTGTCCATGTTCACAAAAAGAATGTCCTACTGACCTAGGCAACTTCCTAGGTCAACCCTCTGTTCTCATCTCAAAGCAGCTATGTGAAAAGACATTACCACCTTTATTTAATCCCAGCCATATTAGTTCTGACACATCGGGCACATGTGCCTTTTACTCTGCTCCCCTTCCCTGTGTGGGGGAAGTAGCATGTGCCCCCTGTACAAGGTCTTCCCTGTGTGCAGATGCAGCTGCACTGGAAGCTGATCTTAGAAGAGGGATTGATGCAGTTCCAGGTACATGGTGGGCTAGATGAACATGGAAGGCATTAATAAGGTCCTAGCCCAGTGAATTTGGACAGTTTCCTGAAAAGGTTGGGAATTACTGATCTTTGTAGCTCATTGATTTAAGAAAGGGCAGGAAATTGCTACACGGCTGCAGCTGTGGGGAGGGCTCAGTAAGGCTTTCTGCTGATGTAAAGAGGAATTAAAATCTTTAAGGTATTACACATCAAAGAGAGAAGCCTGAGGCTTTCGGAAGGAAAAACAGGCAAAGGTATTTGCAAGCATATATAAGCAGTCAGACGCCTGCCTCACAAGCAGTGGTCTGGCTAAGGTTGCACTGCTGCCGTCAGCTAGCAGAGGACACTGTAACACTCAGCTGCTTCCTTTAAAGAGGTCACATGTATGTAGGTGTACACATGGGAGGGAGAAAATCATTAAGATCCAAACTGTGTGGAAAGGCTTCACTAAATGGGATTTTTCTTAGCTGTGCTGGATGGTTCCTCTTCCCCTAATGAATTTTTAATCTCATCAGAATCACTGGTCAGTTACAGTAATCATCAAGATGCTCTACAGCTTCCTGTGTCCTCACAACTTTGGTCAGCTACAGAGCATCAGACTGTAGCTGGAGAAAATCCCACTCAAAGTGTAGGCCTCCTTTGAAAAAGAGTAATCTGAGAAATGGACCATTTGTGAAGAAGGGAAGTGGTGTATATGTCCAGGAGGTTTTCTGTATAAGCTTAAAAAACCAGTGTGGCAGCAGTAGGGGCCACAGAATACCTGAGACTGCTCCAGGGCATCCTATCCCAGCCACACTGGTCTGCTGAACCTGAGCCATGGTTCGAGTTTGCTAGCAAATTAAAAAGAAAATGCAAACACTGGAAAAAACAAAGCATGATGGGAGAAGAGGAACTCTTGGGCCATTTCTTCCCTAAGACATTGCCTTTCTTCTTTGTGGTGAGGCTTTTCCATGAAACAGAGAGGGATGGTTTTCCTTCACTCATTTTTTATTCTGATAGTGTTTCACTGTCTTTGCCTGATGCAGAAATTATGGGATCATACTGTTTACAAAACTAATTAAGACTAACAAATGTTGGTCAGCAACTTAGCCCTCAGCCTTGGTGGGTTAGGGAGCTAGCCTGTGTGAGAAAGCCTAGTCTCAGTTACCTCTTATTGGATGAGGCATCTGTAAAAGTAAAGCAAGAGACATGGACTTGGTGGTGAAAGGATACCTAGATAAAAGACACTTCTTTAAGGGGGCAATGTACTTACAAGCCAGGTATTACTTGTTTGCTTTCCTGAACTTCAAGAGATTGAGAAGCAGTATTTTTGACACATGGAGATCAGCTAGCCAAATGTTGGGTAGTGGGGGTGCAGGTTTAATGCCAGAGCCTATTTTTGGAGACTGAGTAAAGTTCATTTGACAGTGGGATGCTTAGGGGAGCTCCTTATCCAGGAGGAAGCCAGAAGGGGCAACAGTCTGGAAACCCAGCAGGGTGATGGAAGGAAAAAAAAAAAAAAAAAGTAAGCTGAAGGCAAGCAACAGCATTTTCCTTTTAGATGTGGGCAGCTGAGGTGAATAAAAGTTATTTGTGTTGGAAGTGCTTCTAGAGCTTTTGTCTAGGGCAGGAGAGTGAGGAGGATGCTTGGAGCCAATAGTTCGGCTTCCCCACTGAACTATGAAATGATGACCTGAATCCTGTATGCAGCAGGAATGGCAAGGTCGGCCATATGGGATGGATTATGGACATGCACAGATAGCTTGTACATATTTTTTCATTTTTCAGACAATGGAACTGTTTCATTTATTGCCTATTATTAAAACTTTATAGCACTAAAAATAAATAAAAAATGAATGAATGAGAGAGCAAATTTTGGATACCTTTTAAAGGACTGACCTTATTAAAATAAAGCTGGCAGTGAGTCCTCTTCTGATACTTTTTTACTTCCTTCATAAAGATGGTGTGAGAGGGGAAGCTTTATGGCCTGATAGACAGTTTGAAGTCAATTTTTCAGTGCAGTTCTTTGGAAGAGAAAGTGGATGCCACATGGATAATATTCAGCATGCTTGGTACCAGCAGCTCTCACCAAAACCCAAAAGAAACTGCTAAGATTGCTGCTGAAGAGTTGCAAAAATAGTTGTGTTAAAGTGGTGTGCACTCTCACCCAAAAAGTTTTTGTACAGCTGCGCTTTCCTTTGCTGCAAGACTCCATTAAAGGGGGTGATAGGTGCATAGCAGGTCAATATATGAGGCTGCCGACTCTTGGATCTTGTCTGATCCATGGAAGAATCTTGAAGTTCAGTACGTATGTGTTCTGCTCAGGTAATATTTCAAAAACACCCACAACACTTCTGCACAATGGAAAAAAAAAAAAAAAAAAAAAAAAAAAAGATAATCTAGTTATAGAGGGGCTTAAATTTGTGTGTAGGAGAATTGGACATAACTTTGAGCTGTCACCCACACACCTGGGGTGTTTTGTCATGTGTGTTGTTCAAGATGTGCAATCCTGTGCACACTTCTGTGGGAGCCAAGGGCTCTCACTTGGGGAAGGAAGAGTGAAGAGGTGTCTTTAAGCCTGCTGTGGAGTTTGGCAGCCATTCTTCAGATACTGGTGGCTGTAGAGCTGTCCAGAGCATTGCAGGGCAAGCTATGAATCTGGTGAGGCTGGCACTAACAGAGGAGATGTGGGGGGCCAGGAGCCATGTATGTGGCACAGGGGCTGTTTTAGACCTGCTACCCTGGAGGTCCAGGAGTAGGAGATGGGTCCCAGGTGGCATCCCTCTCTTCCCTGGCGTCCTGTGCAGGAATAGAAAGAGTGGAGTCTGATCCCTGAAAGCAGTATATTATTTCTCATTTGTTCTTTTATCTCTTCTTTTATTATCTCCTGGCTATTATTTTTTTTTTTTCCTTTTCTTTTAGAAATATGGTTCTCTTCTGAGAACTGTATTGATACAAGGGAAAGCTGTAGACTGAGTGCTAAAAATTTTAAATTTGAGCTGTGAATGATGCAGGCTTCAAGAAGAGGCAGGGGCAATAGCTTATTTTTTCCCTAAGCCACAGCCCATGAGGGGCTTTTTTTCTAATGGGAAGGGAGCAAAATCATACACTAGAATTATTTAGGCTGAAAAAGACCTTCAAGATAATTAAGTCCAACCGTTAACCTGGCCAAGAAGTTTAATGGTGTTTGTATCTATTATTTGAACCTATACCCAAAAGAGAAAGGTGTATTTATATCTCCATCTAGATGAGAGCAGAGCTAGAAGTCAGCTGCTGGTGCAGTGCTAGGCTATGTGCACAGGGATTCATGGTTGAACCAGACAGTGCAAACACTGGCTTTAGTGAGCTGGCGTCTCTGCTCCCCTGCACCACCCCTGTGGCAGATGCAGAGCAGCTGGATTTGCAGGGCTGGAGCTTTCAACTTGCATTTCAGGACAGATTACTCATTTTTAACTATAAAGGCAGATTTTTTCAGCAGTCGATCTTGCTAGGTTGACTTGCTCAGGGCATTTTATGTTCCGGGGTTATATGGTAACAGAAAATCCTCCCTCGGCATTTGGGCTGGGGTTTGTTTCAAATGGATGCAGATTGGTACCCATCTCTTCGTGGCTGTGCATGTCGAGATGCAGCCGGAGCCTGCACATGTGCAGCTTCCTTACTTGGGGAGCAGAGGAAATCCTGGGGGTGGTACTGGTAGTCTGAGAGCTGCTTCTGCACACAGAGCCCAGCTTAGCAGACAGGCTCACGCTCTGCACTGCCTTGTTGTCTCCAAGCTCCATGAGCTGGCAGAGGCCACTGTATTAACCAAATAGTTTTGTTGTAATGTGCTCAGTGCTAGTGTGAGACTGCTATGCAGAGATGTCTTCTGTTTCTACTTCTAACAGCTTAGCAGCTAATAAACACCATGCAGCAACCTCACTTCTAAACCTCCTCTTAAAATACAGAGTTTGGTTTGCCAACTCCAATGTATTTAAAGCATCTGAGCTTCCGGGGAGACTTTGGAAAGTTAACTGAGTGAGTAGAGGCACGTGCAGAAAGACATTTTCAGAAGCAAAAGGCAGCTCCAGTATCAGCTCAACATCTGATAAGAGGCTCTGGGGATGTTAGAGACTTTTGCATTGAAAGAGGATATGTTCTCGCATTTGACAAAGCATCTCTAGTTGTGCTAAGCCCATGCAAGGGCTATAACCTCCTACGGGAAAAGATGCAGGGAAAGGTAAGGAACGGGAAACAGAGCAAAATTCAGTGTCTGCAGAGAAGAACCTTTCCTGGGAAGAAGAGACAATGTGTTGTCTCATAAAGAACATGGGGATCTTCTGGTAATGCACCTACGTCCTCAATGAGCCTGTGGAGTTAGACACTTACAGCAGAGCTAACGTTTTGCAATGAAAACAAAACCAAACCTGAGACCCTGGAGCTTTAAGAGGAAAACTTGTTCTCACTTGATTTTTGGCTTTTTCTCTTTGGTACCTTACCTACAGTGAGCTAAAGACCCAAAGCAGAGATGCCATCAAGCTTTTTATAGAAAGCCTCTTACTTCATTTCTAGTCAAAATCCAAAACCAACAAGACTCCCTTTTGGATGACTTCCAATAGCACTTCAGAACAGTGTCCAGAAGTGGGACGTGACAGGGAAAGTCCATTCATGAAAATACTCTCGGATTCTGTAGGCTGAATCCCCGATCTCCCACATTTGCATGTATGACAGCTTCCGTCTGTAAAGTGTGGAAGGCAGTTCTGTGATAAAGCGTGCCTTCAGGAGCTGGCTGTCAGCTGCAAAGCAGAATGAAAATTTAGGATCCTTTTAAAAAAGAAAAAGGCACTGAAAGACTGTTAGGAGCTTTTGAAATCTTAGACTGGGGAAATGTTGTTTTACTCTAGCAGCCAGCACCCGTGTGGGAAGGCTTGCTTGTGAAATTCACAGATGCCACAGTGGCCTTTTGGTGGCCATTGGCAGCCTGTCAAGCAAGAAGAGAGCCCTCCTTCTCTGGTGCCAATATCCTTGCCAGCTGATTGATGTTGTTCTCTCCTTACTTTATTTCCATTCCACAGGACGGGGCTGGAGGCCATCATGGAGACCTACGCCTTCTGGAGGCCCCCTGTGCGCACCCTCACCTTTGAAGATTTCACTACCATGCAGAAGCAGCAAGGTGAGCATACAAAGGGCATGCAAAGAACTGCACAAAGAGCTGCAGAAAGAGCAGAGGAAGAGGGTGCAAGAGCGGTGAGCTGGGGTGAGGGGTCACACACCTCGCTGAGCTCTTGATGGCTGTGAAAGGACACAGAGCAGAGAGGATGGATGTCAGCTAGGAAATGCAGGACAAGCTGTACATTGTAAGGTGTGATGCAGCTGCATCACCTCCCTGGTGTCTTCAGAGCTCAAACATGGAGCAGGAAGGAGCACAGTGTGAACCAGTCCGCATGTATGGCATCAGTTGAGATAAGCACAAAGAGAGCAGAGAGAGACAGAGGCAATGTTCCAGCATGTCAGGCATGTTGTTCAGCATTTACAATTAGAGTTTGCCATTTGAGTGGGAACCCAAGGGGAAGGAGTGTATGTCCTCTGGAAGCTTCAGGAGACCAGAAATGTGCCCTGTACACATCCCCCCAGGATCACACTGGCCTCGCTTTCAGAATCCTTTCTGGAAAGACTGTTAGTATGAGGCTAGGAAGAATTATTGGGTAGGCCAAGTATTTTCCAGTTGTTCGTACTGTGTCTTTTCATAGCTTCTGCCCTTTGTATCTCTCATTTCTTAAACATGGCTTTCATCTCTAGTTTCAGGCTGCAATACCATTTTTATTTTGTGCTGATAGGATTTACCCATTGACTTCATTGCACTTCTTTCTAGTTCAAAACACGGTCATCACTGTGAGCAGAGTATTGGTGCAGCATTTTTTTTTTTCTTTCCCCCAGTATAAATGCAACAAAAGAAACAAACTCGAAGTGTCTTTAGATGTGACACCTGTGAGGTTAAAGAGTCAAAAATAAATGGGTGCCATGTGGAGCAGAGCACATTCTGCAGCTTCTTCAGCTTCAGGTGGACATCAAACTAAAGCTTCCCTCCAGACCTTGCATCCAACTGGAGATGACGTGGTGTAATCCAGAGAGAGGCTGGGGGCTGCGCACTGGGCAGGCAGGATCAGAAGATTCAGCACAGCATGGGGCAGGAGATATTTTGCAGAAACTCAGGGGAATGTGTGGAGAGGAGCACTTGTGGTGGGGTGTGCGGTCAGAGATGGGTTAAAGAAGGGATTCAGAAAGGTTTTCATCACCCACCTAAATAGAAACATAACAGCCTCTCCTCCTGATCACCCTTGCTGAAGCAGCCTTCCTCCTCTGGCAGCTGGCCAGCCTGTCTCACCTCCTATTCGGGCTTGCACAGCTCCCCTCCCCTCCCTTTGGTTATCAGATAACATCCTAGTGGCAAGTCCAGCTCTTGCTTACGTGTTAAGGTAATATTAGGAAAGGAAAATATTTAATATATTTTTAGCTTGTTTTAATATAGTTTGGCAGCTGAAAAACCAGGAAGCAAGCCAGTACCCTGTGACCAACCAGAGCAGTGCAGACCACCACCACTGCACTACAGTCCACTAAGAACAGGGCAGCCCCTAACTAAAGTTGTGTCTACAGGTTGGTCTCAAAACTTAATAACTTACTACAAAACAGTACTCTTGAGCTTTGCGTTTAGCCAAGCAAAAGAACCTTAGGATAATGCATCAGAAATACTCCCTGCATCCCCTGCTCCCCTCTCCAGTGGCTGCCGTGCCATGCTGACCCTTGGTCTCAGCAATCAGTGCAAAGCCAAGGTACAAACACACCCTGTTTTAATACCTGACTGCTGGGACAGCCACCAAAGGCCAGCACAAATACATGAAGCCTAGATGTGTCTGTCCACTGCAACTCAAGAGGAGTGCATGCTTACTGCAGTGAGTCAAGACGAGAGCAGTAAAAATGGCCATGTGCCTAGGAAGAAACATTACCAATGAGGAGCAAGTCATGGTTGTTTGGGCTGGAGAGGGGGTGGGGGAGGACATCATAGCACTGAAATAAAATGCTGCCTGTGGTAGATAGAAGAAGTAACACGCTCCAGTTACATGAAGTCTAGTGGAGTTCTGGAACAGATTCCCTGCAGGTACTCTGGAGTTTGGCCCTGATTTTCTACGGAGAGTCCCCCTTACTGTGGTAGGAAAAGTGATGCTTTCTGAGGCAGAAGCTTGGGACTTCAGAAGAATAAATATGGTGACTTTGCTGCTTTCCAGATGGATTTTTACATGCTGAGGATTGCTATGGATTTTTATCTTTCCCCCTTTCATATTTTTTTTCATGAAATAAAAAGTGATATCTGCCTTTTCTAAAACAGTTTTGTCAAATAAATCTGATTTATTTGCTTATCTGACTTGCCTGTTAGAAATAATGGTGTGAAGGATTTTTAGAAAATATTTAACTTAATGCCACATGTGCCAGCTTGAAAAAGTTAGCATTAGTGTATTTGAAGAAATGAGTGGCAGGCTGATCTCAAAGCTGATGAATAAATGTGAAAGCTGATGATAAACATGAAAACACCATCCAATGAGGACAGTCCCAGTGCTTCTCTGCAAAGACTGTTTCCTGGATTAACTGGTCCAGAGACAAATAAAACTGCATTTGCTAAAAAGTGCAAATCTCATAAAGACTGCAAAGTCAACAGTAATAAGGACAGCGGTATGAAAAGCAATAGGGATAGCTTGGTAACCTGCACATATTCAAACAAAACGGCTTTATGTTCAGCCAGATACAATATCAAGTGTCTAGGAACAAAATGTAGGGTGTACATATCTACTGAGTGTGCTGGAAAGCATGGGCACTGACAAGGACTCGGAGGTCATGGTGGATAAGCCACTGCACAGGCAAAGGGACAATGTATGTAACATTGTGATAAAAAGGGACTTGCAATCTTTGGTGTAGAAGGAAAAAAAATAAAAAGTGGGAAGCAGTTGGGAGACAATTTCCTGGCTGGGAACTAATGTCATAATATGGTCTTCTACCATCTGAATTTTTAAAGGATGGAAAGAAATTAATTCAGTGGAAAGAAAGGTAGAATAATGTGTTGGCTGGAGAATATGACTGAGAATGAAAGCTCACTTTGCATAGTTAATCAAAAAAATCAAGAGCTAAACCCTCATGGCCTATATTATCTTGCTGAGTAAAGAATTTGTGTTAGCTGTGTGTCACTCATCCCTGATAGATTCCTGTAAATGAGGTTTCCATGTTTTTATAGCACAACTTTGGGAAACACTTCATTCAGGTGACTCTGATTTTTCTACTATAATTGAATATTCATCCCTTTTTATGGAATGTAATGAGATAAGCAGAATACAAGTTCTTTCCCATCCACCTTCTTAATATAATTAATTGTTTTATAGGTTTTTATGTCCCTCTTCCGTGCTTCTCACAGTGAATAGAGCCAGTCATTTCATTTCTCTTCTATTGGGAGGTTTTCCAGGTCCTTAATCGTTTCTTTAAAAACAAGTCTGCACAGAATATTCCAGATGCAGCCACATGATACAATTATCTAAAGGTACTATAATTTTTTCCACATTACCCTTTCTCTTGTTAAACATGCATCCTAGTGTTTTGCTCATTCATTTGGCCTGAGCTATATGTTGAGCAAGGGCCACAGCGACACAGAGAATTGATACTCAGAGCACTGTATGCAGCTGTTTCGTACAAGGATTAAATAACTTTCTAATTTACACAATGATAGGTTTCAGCTGCCACACAAGCTGGAAAGCCTGATACTACAACCAGTAACACAGATGTCCGGTGTGGCAGGCACTAGTGGTCCACAAACTTTATTTCCATTTCTCACTGGTAGCCAAGTGCATCAGCAAGCCTCTGCAGGTCTGTGGTCATCACAGTCAGTGTTGCTCTACCAAACAGAACATGTCATTTCTGTCAGTGAACCCTCCTGATCTGAGCACCAAACCTCTCTTTTGGAGCAAGCAATGCAGAAGTCATCACAGGTTTACTAGAACAAGCACCATGTTTGACACAATCAAAGCAGAGCTATAGCCAGTCTATATAAAAGTCCCCCCAAACAAAACCCTACAGATGATCAGAAAATAGCAGTTTAGGAGAGGCTGACCTTCTGGAGAATGATGTCACCCGCTCTGTAGTCTACTACTTATTACTAGGGAAAAAGGGGGCTTGGGATTATTGAATACACATGGCAATGAGATGTAGGGAAAGCCAAGAATCTATTAAAGTCTTTAATTGGAATATATTTTCAAAATTTAGATTGAACCTCATCCAGATTCTCATTATTAAAAATATGTGGCCCAGTTTCTTGATTTTAACAGGGAACATTAAAAAAAAAAAAAAAAAAGAGAGAGAGAGAGAGAGTGGGAGAAAAGAAAATAGGAGTTCCAGTAACTCTGGGTTGTGTCAGTTTCCAAGAGTGAAAAGAGCCATTGCTGGCTCCTATATGATATACAGTTTCCCACAGGATGTTGAGATGAGCAGATCACTATCAGTGACTATAAGTTTTGCCAGGACATAGAGACTAGATAGACACTGTGACAATACCAGAATAGTG
The DNA here is from genome assembly GCF_011077185.1 of Oxyura jamaicensis. NCBI lineage: Eukaryota > Metazoa > Chordata > Aves > Anseriformes > Anatidae > Oxyura > Oxyura jamaicensis. The sequence goes on from NC_048893.1 coordinate 81,983,850, forward strand.
ATCAGTATCCAATCCTTCCTATGAAAACTGATGACTTGGGCAAAAAGTAATATTAAAAATACTGGTGAGAAGAATTGCATCCTAAGTAGGACTTCAGGACAAGTATGAGAGTCACATGGTGTGGTATATTGGCAGGTTAACAGAACATAAAAATCAACTTCTCCATTAAAATACTGTTTTGATACATGTACACCAAATCCATGACAGACAAACATCTTAGCTCCAACTACTGAACTCTCAAAGCAGCTTTTATTTCAAGTGGGGTTTCCTCACTTGCCTTTGCTGATGCCCCTCTACTCTTTGCTTTCAGTACATTCAATCTGTTCTTCATCAAGTTGAGCGTCTCCATTGATCTTATCTTGGAGATCTCAGGTAGGTAGGCCACCCATTAGGCAGTCTGAAAAATCATTAATGGTTGTTGAGTTTAGCATCTAAAGCTTGAAATATGTCTAATAGGGCAGAGCAGAGGCAAAGAGGGGTGTGCTCCTCTTTCATAGGAGAGCTCTTGATGTCTCTGGTAGGATACTGCAGCACGTGTACAAACTGACATTTGAGCACAGCTCCTACTGTCTTCCTCTGAGAGAGAACATTGTAATGCTGCAGTCTCATGCCAACAAGGATATGCACAAAAGGCTCCCTCTCCTCCATGTGGAAGAGGTTCCATTCACCTATTTGCTTCTGGAAAGGAACAGTATTTTCTTGTAGCAGTGGTCAGTTCAGACAGATCTTAAGGCTGCATGATGTATTAGCTGATGGGAGACAGATAATCTGAGCCGAGGTGTTACTGCTTTTCCAGCTTCTCTGTCTATAAACATTACCCTGTTTCTGCAGGCATCACCACTGTCTTGCCAACATTTTTCTGTACTGCTTGTTACTCATTTCTCCTTTGGTATATTGTTCTTGTTTGGCGTAGTGTTCAGAGAGCTGCCCTGATTGCACCCATCTGCAAACAATACCATGAATGCACAAACATGTGTTGGTGAAAAGTGGAGGTAAGCCTGAGCCCTCCAGAACTTGACATCAGAGGCACTTCAAGGCAGAAAGATCTTTTTGGCTTTGTCTGGGACCCCCAGATCCCCAAAATAGTGTCTCCCAAGAGAGTGGAACTGCTGATGTCAAAGGAAGCTGAAGAACCCATGAATACATCTGCTTGGCCACTTGCCTCCTGACTGCAGCCATCAGTTCTTTCAGCAGTGCCACCAAGACAATCTGGATGCTGCTTCCTTTTTGAAATCGATTGTGAATGGTCTAGGCTATTGGCAGGGGTCAGATGTATGGGTTTGGTCTCAATTATCTTCTTGATTCTTTTGACCTTGAAGAGGAGATTGAAAACAGCAGTTGTTGCCAGAGTTGTTGGGATGGAGTGCTGGTTTTTGCTGCATATTTCACATGGCTAGTAGATTGCCTCATTTAAACAAAGCAACAGGGAACAAATGGTTCCAGCTCCATCTTGGTAGAAATGCAGACAGTTTTTCTTTAGGGAAAGGGTGTTTCTGGTGGTCCAAGATCTCATTTTTCACAGTGAAAATAAATTAAAATACGTTCCCAGCTGTGACATGAGTGTCTGTGAGTCAAAGACCATGCTACTCCATGATGACCTGAAAGGAGCCTGAAGCAATCTCTTATTCCAGAGAAGTGTTTACCCTGAAGCCTAATTACTGGTGCCTAAATCTCTGTTATTCCATGAATGTTGATCAGATTTCACATGAAACTAAGGAGGGCAAAGGTAATTTGAAGGTTTGCACCATTTCCTCATAGTGGCATGTTATTTTGTTAAAAGTAGAATACGATATGTGCTTTGAGCTTGACACAATGCCATGGCATTTTTTTCTCTATTCAGAAATTTTGATCCACTATGCTTCCAGGGTTTTATTTTTTATTTTTTTTAACCTTTTTTTTTCTTTTTTTTTTTTTTTTAATTGTCTAATGTGCTTCCAAGGCCTATGTTGCATCAAAGTGGACTCCACCAAAAATGGAGGAAGAGGTTCTTAATTCAGTTTACTTTTGTTACCACCAGAGGAATCACCATGATGCCAGTTAATCTCAGCTGCAAAGTTGCAGCATATTCTGCAAAGTTATTTGCTACTGTTGTGATTTGCTGAAAGGTGTGTGTCATAAGGGGTCCTTTTTGTCATCCTTTTTAATTCAATGACATTTTCTGGGGTAGCTTCCATTCTGTGACTCACATATCAATGACTGTGCTCAGGTGATAGTTGTACATGTGAGAGAAAGTACTTATTTATCACTGGTGAACAATTTTCTCTGCTAAACTGGGGGGCTCATCATTCTCCAGTCCTGATTTGTCTGTATCTGAAGAAGAGAAACAGGAAATATTTCTGAAGGAACTGATGTTCAGTTCACAAAATTGGTGTGTATGCTGCTCTTAAGCTGTCTATGCACAAGACAAAGTCACATCCAACAAGTTCTCTGAGACTGTGTGGAGCTGGTCCCACAAACTATATTTATATGAGAAACCATTGTGCTAAAGTTAGCCCGTGGGGACTTGGAAGGGGATGTTGTCTCTCTTGGGAAAACTCTCTTGGTGCTCTGAATATAGATGTGAATTGAAAACAGAAATCCTGAATTGTAACTTTTCATAGTGTTTGTCCATATTAGAAAAAAAAAATAAAAAAATGTTGGTTTTCACCATTAGATATTGAAAGGATTTTTATCTTGGAGAATTTCTGAGTCAAGTCTTATCTCTTACTTGCTGACTGGTCAGTTTGTATTGCAGAATCCATAACAGCTAAAGAGAAGTAAAATATAATTCTCAGTTGTTCTAGATTTACCATTAATTCCAGTGATTCCCATAATTTGAGGCAAATTTATTAAAAAATCCTTCTCTATGATTTACTGAACTTAAAGTTTCCTTTCATTCCTGACTTTTGTCCCATATAATACATATTTTCCCCTTTAATTCTATTGCTGTAACCATTCTTTCTGTGAGTTATATCTCAAAGAAGTACAAAGCAGTCTTTATGTTTCCCCTACCAACACAAAAATTTAACATGCAATTGCTTTTGAGTCTCATTTGAGCCTCTTAAAGATTTTACCAGCAGTTTCATAATTTGATAATTGGCCAAAGGCTCTAAAGAGAAAAAAGGCAGCTACACTGTGAAGACTGAAATGGCTCTCCTTCCCCTGGAAGAGGGAAGTTTTCATTCCTTGATACTGGGAATGAATGAAATAAGACTACAGCATGTCATGTACCAGGTGGCCCTGCCATTCCTCAGTGAGAGACCTAGAAGGAGACATCAAAGTTGTTAGTTTTCCAAAGTGGTGACAGGGGAACTCACAAAGGGTAGTGGTGGCATAAGAAGGAGGACCTTTCAGTGCTCCTGAAGGTTTTAGATTGGAGTTCAGGAAAGACAGGAATGGGAGGAAGATCTCAGAGTGTCAGTTATGCTTGCAAGACAAAAGTTGTCAGGAAACATGGCAGCAGGAGTGACACCTGATTTGGTGATATTTAGACACCTGGAGATGTAAGCAGGCATCAGCCAGGACTGAGGCATGTGCTGCATGAAACAGGACTAAATCCAGGCTAGTGCTAGGCCTGGATCTTAAAGGACATGAGATCAGTTGATTTATAGTAGCTACCTCTGGCCTCATAATCTATCAATCTGTCAGATCACCTGGCAATCTGCACAATCTCTCCTTTATAACAATCTTCGATTTCCATCTTTGGACAAATAACTTCATTTTTATTCTTCTTTCAAAGGTACAGAAACTTGGAAGATGGAAAGTAAGATTTGTAAGCTATACTTAAGAGTGCACGCACACGAGTACACAGAATGGGAAAGGAATTTTACTTCTTTGTTCAAATTTGTTTTCCTGCATGCATACAACATTAATTTACTGCTGTGTCCAAGAGTAGAACATTGTGAAAACCCATGAAGAGTTGGGTTCTCCTATGCTTTAAAAAAAAAACTCTTAATGCATATGTACATGTCCAGACATTTCAGGAGTAACTTAGGGTACATCTACATGGGCAGGCTCCCCTGTCTGTGCTCCATGCTGGCCAGACACATGCCAGCTCCCAGCCAGCTCCATTTGGAAAGCTGGAGAGCTGTATTAGCATGGCTCTGTGCCCAAGTGAATATAAGCTGCCTCTCAGGAGGGCTTATTAGCTCAAGCAAAGTGCCAGGAGAACTGCAGGCTAAATGAATGACTAGTATCTACAACCCCTATCCTGCACCATCAGGTGCTCAGGCACATGCTTATCACATGGTGAAGATACCAGCAGGTCAAATGTGTGTCAGAGAAGGGGCTGTGGTTCCTCTAGGGCAGCACTGATGGCTCCCAACTGTCTGGCCTTCAGGCTATGCTGTGCTCGCATCTGGGATGAAGAAGATGGTGGGTTTGAGACTGTGTGCCAAACACTGTCCTGCTGGGCTGAGTACAGCCTCCAGACTTTAAGCTGGCTGTGCTGAACCTGCCACCCACATCTGTAGATCTGCTAGGCTAAAGTAGCTCATATGTGGAAGCATGCTGAGCTGTTTAAGAAACATTTGCACTCAAAGAGAGAATCACTTTGTACATGAAAATGTAAAATCATAAAGACAAAGCATTTTGGGGTTCCCACCCTTGTTAGAAAGTTATGGTACAGGCTCTGAGAACCCTCAGCCACACCTGTCCTTACAGAGTCAGGGAATACTGAATTATGTCTGTCTGAGCCCAACCATACCAACAGCTGGAGACAGCCAATACAGTCAGATAATGGCAATGATCGAGTTGGAGTAGGGGACCTAGAGGCTAACTCAGCTGAGATGACCAGCAGCCAGGTGTTGCATAGCTCACTGCGAGTGGTGCTAAAAGGAAAGCTCTTTACCCAATGTTTAGATTTAAGAGCTGTTCATAGAAGGCAGGCTAAACTGATTGGGTTCACTTGTTCTTCTAACTGTCTGGGCATATGTGCAGTTACCTGCAATCAGCTGAAGGGCAGTAATTTCTCAGATTACTCTAAAGTTCTTCTGTGCAGATGTCTGATGAGACTCTGCTGTTGTACAGGGCACGGCCTTGATATAGCTTCAGCTTGTGCTTGCTCACCTCCTGTGCACTAAGTAAGGACTTCATGGACTGAGAGTCCCTGAAGGGAGGAAGCTCTGCAGATGATGATAGCAACTGATGTCTGGAAATATTAGCAAAGAAAGTACACTGTGGTAGAGTCCAAAGTTTGGTTTTTGTGCACCTTTCAGATGAAGGAGGTTGGGATAAGTTGTGGGTCAATTGACTAGTGTGGTGTCCTTCATATGAGAAATCCCAGATAATTTTCCATGAGCAATTGCTTCAGACTCCCTTGGCATTGATTCTCACCCTTTTACCTCCCTCTTGCCAGAACTAAAATAGATTTCATAATGAAACTGCTTATGTAGGGGCACACATTCCCTTCTGCCGACCCTGTTGCAGTTTTGACCACCCGTAACAGAGAGACAGGGAAAAAGGCTGAAGGAATTATTCTCTTAACCTACCACAACAAAATTAATCAGAGATTATCTGCCAGAGACTTTAAATTAACCAGGGAGTTGTACCTTTTATAATCAATACACAATTAGAAACACACAAAACATCTTTGAACTCTGGAGCTATAATGCACTAGCAGGTTTGAGCATTTCAGCATTGTCAAGAAGAGAATATAGAGAATTCATGATGATATTTAAAATTTGAAAATTTCTTTTTAATTCTACCAGAGATTTGACACAATGTTTCTCTTTTAGGCTTCTGACAAAAAAGACAAAAGAGTCAGTGGCTTAGAAATAAGTATTCATCCCCATGGCTGGTAATGGGAATTACTTTTGACTTAGAAGCACAGAAACTTGGATTTTCTTGATGCTACCTGTGTCACTGTAGCCAGTCCAGGCTGTGCTTACCCAAGGCTGCTTTTCTTCTTTTTTTTTATGGCTTTTGTTTCAAAAAAAGAAAGAAAGAAAGAAAGAAATATATTATTAATTTCTCAAAGCTACATTTTCACCCTAATGACCCATTAAGTTTTATTCTAGAAGTGTTAGAAGGAATCAGATATAATTCTCAGCCCCATATAGTGATACAGAACCTGTCCTTCTAGTGCATCTCTTAATCATCTCAACCATCACCCCATCTCCTTTCATCACACAGCATTAGTCTCATTTCCTCCCCCATTTTGCATCAGACCTAAACTGGTCTCAAAATCCTGCTTTGTTTCCACAAGGCAACCCAAGATAAAGTTGCCCCTTACTTTGGACTATCAATGTGCAATCTCTGCCTTGGTTAAATTTCAGCCACCCACTTTTCTAATCCCTTAGTCTCTCACCTGTCATCTTCTAGCCTTTCCAAAATGCTGCCTTACCCAATGCTGCCTTACCCAAAATGCTGCCTTACCAGTTTTTTCCTAGTTACCCTGCTACTATTGATCCACCAGTCAACTCACTTCACCAGCACCTCTTTGCTCCTTTTACAAGAACCTTCAGTGTTAGTTGCTGTAATGCAGAAATGGAAACTCATGCAAAGAGAATCATTCAACTGAAAAAAAAAAAAAAAAAAAAAAAAAAAAGTTTCACACCAGAAATCATCATTCCCTTAAGCAGAGAAATGATTTTCCTGGTTGACCGAAGAAACTTTCTCTAACTCGCAATCTTGGCTGTAATAATCTCTTCTCAAATTCAGAATTGTCACATCAGCTTCTTCATATCACACACCTTCCATTTGTTATGGTGGTATTACATACTATTGTTTTCCCCAAGTAAGGACATGTGAACATCCCTGCTGTGCAAAATAATTAACTCTACCATTTGTAACAATAACATATTATATATATATACACAGAAACAACAGACAAGCATATATATAAATATTTTGTTAACAACAGTGATACATCATATGGAATCCATTTTAAAGTTAAAACACGAGTGAAAATCCCAGCACATCCCCTTCATTGGCTCTGTGGAACAGGCTATAGCTTGAAACCGTGTCCATATATTTTAGTGTTACTTCTGGCTTAAATCAGTACTGCTGCACCATGAGCCATCCAAGAAAGCTGTTGAGCAGTGTAGAAGTCCAACATGTTTTCAGTCACTTCCTGCCACAAGCCCCCAGAGCAGATGATAAAGCATGTTTGTAGCGGGGCCATACAGTCTGCTGACTGGTGGTCTTCCTGGAGACCAGGAGAGGAGACGAGGCAGATCTCTTGACTGATGGAGCTGTACTTCCTTGCAGATTTCCCCCCCTGCTTTCCATGCTCTGTGGCTTGCTTGCTTCCGTCTCCTATTTTACAAGGAAAGAAAACCCCATTGAAAAGAAAAATCATAACAAAAAAAGCAGCAGGAAAGACCAAGGGATGCTATTAATAAAATGAAGGCCCTTGCCAAGAGAGCCTGAGTTTTCCAGCGGCCATTTTACCACCCTTGTTTCTTTATTAAACTAAGCTGTTTCTTAATGAGACTGTCTTGTTTTGCACATGTGATCCCAGGCTCTGAACATACTCCCATGTGTTTTGTTTTGCAGGAGGCAGCACAGGCACCTCCCCAACAACCTCCAGCACAGGGACTCCGTCACCCTCTGCTTCCTCTCACCTTCTCTCTCCATCCTGCTCCCCTCCAGCCTTTCATCTGGCCCCAAACACTTTCAACGTTGGCTGCCGGGAGAGTCAGCTCTGCAACCTCAACCTGTCCGACTACCCCCCGTGTGCCCGAAGCAACATGGCTGCCCTGCAGAGCTACCCGGGCCTTGGTGACAGCAGCTACAACCGTCTGCAGAGCGGCACTGCTTCTGCCTCACAGCCCTCCGAAACCTTCATGCCTCAGAGGACTCCATCTTTGATCTCAGGAATGCCAACTCCTTCTTCCTTGCCCAGCAACAGCAAGATGGAGGCCTACGGCAGCCAGCTGGGGTCCTTCCCAAGCTCCCAGTTTCAGTATGTCATGCAAGCAGGCAACCCTGCATCCACCTCCTCCTCCTCACACATGTTTGGTGGCAGCCACATGCAGCAGAGCTCCTACAACGCTTTCTCCCTGCACAATCCCTACAACCTCTATGGATACAATTTCCCAGCTTCCCCAAGGCTGGCAGCAAGCCCAGAGAAACTCACCACTTCCCAAAGCACTTTACTCTGCTCTTCCCCATCTGGGGGGGCCTTCGGAGAGAGGCAATACCTTTCAACAGGGATGGAACATGGGATGCACATGATCAGCCCCCCCTCTGGCAACCAACAGACAGCCAATGCCTGCGACAACAGACAGTATGGTGCTGTTCAGGGCTCCTCCTCACAGATGTCTGTGCACATGGTCTAACAAGCTGTGCCTCTCCTTGGCATCGAAGGCAGTTGGACCTTCATTGTTTCCATGGGTATACCCACCCCAGTACCTTTTTGCCTTCAAACTTATAGAGGAACTAGTGTTGTAATGATAATTAAGAACACAACCAACTAGATATGCACCACCAAACCTTGTGGAAAGCTTCCACTGACAGCCATTGCAGCTTGTTGTAACCCAGGGCCTATGGAGCTGCCATGGAGCGTCTGCTCTTTCTGGACATTGCAGAGAGAAGGGCATGACTTCATGAGAAGCTGGAGTGAAGCAATCAAATATACAGTTTATGTATTAACTCTCAGCTAATGTGAGCTCTTGGTGTGGAGAGAGCTGTGTCATTGTGTTGCCTTCTCTGGGTGTTGAACAAAGGCAGTCTCCCAAGATTTTGTCCTCTTGAAGCAGCACTGCTCATGAGGGGCCAAAGCTATAAAGGCCTTTCCCTTCCTGAACTGTCCCACACTGCTGGAGCCGCTCAGCCTGTTTCTGAAGCCATCAGTGGCCCATGACCCCTTCTCCTACTGTAGCACGGGATTGGCACTGCTGAACTGGAGCTTCTCTTCCCAAAAAGGTTTCTGTATTTTCATGACAGCTCTGCCTGACAGCTGGTTTCTTTGTGAGGGTCAAGCCTACCAGCACTCAGCCTGCAGACAGAGATGGGAGAGAGAGGAGAGAGAAAAGTTGTAACTTCTAAGTGAACCTCAGACATAAGCAGAGTTCGAAGCTTCACACAAGCATCTTTGGAAAGATGCACAGGGGGAGAGAGAGCTCAGCTCTTGTTGACGTTACCCAAAGGGATGCATCCAAACCAAAAGAATGACAGCCTCTCTTGGGAATATGTGTCCTCTAGCATCAATTCAATGGGAGGAAATTCTCCAGACTGAGCTCACAGGGAAGAGCAATGAGAAATGAGAGCTCTGCTCTACAGCAGTACTCTGGCCTCCCTTACCTTGCATGCAAGAGTTGCCATAGGAAACCATTAGCATTTCAGTAACAATGAGGTTGAGTATTCTCCAACCACCTGCCTGCCATGTGACCTCTGTTTAACCAGATAGAAAATAGATCATTACCTTTCAATGACTTTCTTTTCTTTTTTTTTTCTTTTTTTTTTTCTCCTTTTTTTTTTTTTCTTCAAATCCTTTAAAAATAAGAAAACAATTATAGCTTGGTGCAAGCTATGCATTTAAATTGTGTGAAAATGCAAATATCAAGTAACAGAATACAGATATTATTGAGATTTGTTGTGAGGTGTTGTAGATAAATGTATTTATATGCCTAGTGGGGGAGTCAATGTTATGAATATAAAAGAGGGCAATAAAAATGCTATGTAAAATATGTATGAAGAAAAAGGTGTATAAAGATTTGCCCTATGCACGGAACTCTGTTTCTAAGTGCCAAGCACAGAATGCGCTAAATAAATCTTTGCAATTATTCCCTTTGTGTGTGTGTTTTTTTTTTCTTTTTTTCTTTTTTTTTTTTTTTTTTTTTTTCCTCTCTGTGAGGCTTCCTTGGTGGTCTTCTAAAGACAGACACTTTCAAAGTACTGCCATGCATGTTTACATCATAGAGGAAATGGTACAAAATTATGAAGTCCAGGTACAACACTTAAAGGGAGCACAAGCATGCACATGGATGTGTGTTTGGGAAGTTGTAAGCCGACCACTCAGGAGGAGTGTAAGCAGTCAGAAATACTGCTCAGCAGCTACCATCCCAGAAATCTGTTTATTAGGAAGATTTCACTAAAGCCATGATACTTTACACAACTGAAACCCCTGATACAGTTCACAATCAGACTTTTAAAAACAACACTTTTCAGTGAACTGATCAGATTCAGAAATGAGCAAAAATTCCCAGGGAGCTCTATTACAGTAAAAATTCAATCTTCTCATTTTTTATTTTATTTTTTTAATATCCAGAGCTTGGGATATGTAAGGTGCTTGCCTTCACAGGAGTGTGTCTCAAGGACAGCTAGAGTTTTTATCTTGGTTGTTAAACTCTAATAAAAAGCTCTTCAGAGCCATTTTTCACAGTTAGTATATAAAAATAATAGTTACAAATAATCATATAATTTTTATTTCATTTAAGATGTCATTTTGGGGTATTTGTCATCTTTTAATTTGCATTGCATTTCTAACATGAGATTGAGGCATTAATACTGAAAGCAGTAGGGAAGCTGAACCTCTGGCTGTTAGAGTTATGACTGTAGAATTTACTGTTTTCCTTGTGTCAATAAACCTCCTCTATGAATAAAAAGAAATAAAAATAGTAATTAAAAAAAAAAAAAACCTACACCAGGAAGGTAGAAAGACCTTGAAAGATAAATTCTGCAACATTTCTTCATTTTTATTTTTACAGGGGAAAATAAATATACAAATACCATTCCCAGTACTGTGCCTAGTATGTCTGACTGTATTGTGTTTTTTACTGTGTCTGGTCTGGGAGGCTTCAGAAAAAAGCTGGAGAGACTACGTATGAGAGAGACTCCGTCCATCCCCTTGTTGTCTTCTCTTTACTTCCAATAATTGACTCTGGATTTAAACTAGAAACAGGGTGTTTTAAAACTGTCCTAAAATCCTTTCAGAATCTTTCAGAAATATTCTTCATTCTGTGCATTGTGTTTTTTGAATTGCCTCCCTCTGAACAGACAAAAATATATAAAATTTTAGATAGATTTATGAGACACTTGGTCTTTTTTGGTATCCACTGTTTTATATTTATGTCATTACAGTCGTATTACCTGTTCTCTTTGTTTGGATCAGTCTTTCAGAGCCTTCTAACAAATTTTGCTAAAGCTGACTTTTACAGCTTGGTTTCTTCTACAAGTGCAATCAGCTGATTTAGCTGTTTGCTCAATTCTTGTTCAAGTGGTAGAAGCATTTTTTAACTTTGAAGATGTTTATGGAATGACCTGATCTCCAGTGTTAATTTTTTGCTGTGATCAAAATATGTAACAAGCAACACTAGCATGCTGCTAGCAGCTCATCACTCAAGTGCCTTCCTTATCCCCACCCGATTCATTGCCTTTCAGCCTAAGTTAGCTGAAAAACATTCTCATACAACTGGATGGTGCAGCCTTTTGAGTATCAGGGAAAGAAATCATACTGTTCAAGACCAAAGTATTGCTTTTTCTTATTTATTCCATTTAAATCTTTATGAGTGACCCTGTCTTTCAGCTAATAATAGAATGTAATCTGACCAAATTAAAATCATTGTCAATATCAAAATGTATGTTTCTAATCTTCATTAAAACAATAAATTCCATCAAAAATTGTCACTTAAAAAAGCAAAAGACAGATATAGGGCACAGTCTTCAATATTAGCATGAAGCTCCCAGTTTCCATGCATTTTAAAAGGAACCCACTGAAATTGTCACCTAGACTCTTCAAAGATATGATCCTTCAAGGTATTGAGCAGCCTGTCCCTGATCTTACCAAGCTCTTCAGCATGCTGATGTAACGTTACTCTGTCCAATTGCCTTCAGTACAAAAATTACTGACCTCAGGGCCAGTGTTTATTGACTGTATTTACAGTCTTTTTTTTTTCTTTTTTTTTTTTTTTTTTAAGATTTTATATAGCTATGTGACATATTAAAAATAAGACAGCTTAGTTATTTTTTCATCTTAGTATATGGAAGATGTGTTTTGCTGATCCAGGGCCAGAATATTCAGCATCAAGACTGAAACAGGATAGGAAATAAAGCTGAGCAAGGGTTGTATGTTCTGTGATGTAGAGTTATAACACTAATATGATTGTGTGTGAAAGTTACACTGACCTTCTATGAGGATTAAAAACAAGCTAACATTGAAATGGAGAAAAATGTAATAAACTCTTTCCTTGGTTGTCACTGAACAAAGCAAAAGTAGAGTAGTGTTCGGAGTGCAGCATCAAAAATAACAGGCTAAAGCACATTAAAACAAATTACCTAGTGTTTTGCACAGGTACACGGGTGAAATCCCCTCAGCATAACACTCTCCTGAATAGACAACCTGCTTAAGGCCTCATCAACCCCCAAAAAACTTGCATGCACCCCCACCAATTTTCATTTGGCATATGCATGCTGTTAGACACCAGAGGATCTACCAAGAGGCCAAGTACTGCAGAAACCAGAGGTCTTTATTCCACTGCTCCTGGGCTCACCCATTTGTTCTTAGCCCATGCAGGCTTCTGGCTTCCAGCGCAGAAGGGAAGTGTCTGCATCTCCCAGTTAGATGCTGCAGATTTAAAAGGCAAAACATCGTGTACTTATTGGAAGAAGATCCCTTTTCTAAAAGTCCAATACAAATGCCAAGAAACATAGTGGAAATATCCATGATAGGAGATTCTTCATCCTACAGCACAGGTTGTTCCAAATGCAAACCTTGCAAATTGTTACATAAATGAAGAGGATAGATGCAAAAATAGTTGAAGCGGGTTTGTAAGCAAGCCTTGAACACTTATTTAGCTCCATTCCTTAACACACTGACAGGCTCAGGACAGAAATATTACTGTGAGCACAGTCAGTGCAGCTGTGAACATTGCACTCCAGTGCAACATAGTGTTCTTGGAGGAAATATGAGCGCTGTGCACTCAAGCAAGATACTCAGGGTACAAACATCAAAATAAACTAAGGTACACAGTTGTGACAATAAATACACTATGACAAAAATTACAGCATATTATCTGCTAGTGCAGTTGATTTATTGCATACCAATCGAAGCTTTGCTGATGTAGGTGAGGGATGTCAGACAGTCATTTGCCATAATAGTAATAATAATAATAAAAACCTTTTTTTTATTTTTTATTTTTTATTATTATTTGGTTTTTGTTTTTCAACACAGTTAGAAACTTTCACCCAGAACATGTTAGACCCTATCCTGCACTAGCAGATGAATTTTTTTGGACATTGCTTGTTGGACATCATTCTAAACAAAACAACAAGAACATGAAAGTGCACCCGAGGGCTAGGCAGAGGAATTCCTGAGCATGCCAATTATATGCTACAGGAACACCAGGAGTGCAGCTATAAGAGCAGTGACAGAACTTTGTGAGGATGGTACTGGTGTGGTTAAGGGATTATTTACCATAAATAAGCCAGTTCCACCCAAGGAACAGCTGACTCCTTCTGCATTTTTTCTTCTTTAGAGGGTCAGCCTCCAGGCCCAGGTATTTTGGCCAGGTCTTTAACCCAGCATTTTGAGTCCATTGACAGGACCATTTCTAAGACAATCATAAATACATGTATTGCTCTGCTGAGGAGGGATTTGTGTAGCCTGCTGTTGGCCCACAAAACTTTTGCTGGGGTTGTGGCTCACTCATTTTTTTGACTGCTCCTTCTAGTTTTTCTGTAATTGTTATCTAGGAACCTGTATAGAACACAGTCAGGATCCCTGAAACTCTCACATAGATGGTGTGAGCGATATGCTATGTACACCTCTTTAAATATTAACTCCTGTCCACGATAAAAATCCCCAATAATTCTTATACGCCTGAATGGTGGACTAGACTGGAAAACAGCAGCTCATATTGCTGCATGCAATTGCCATTGTTTTGTGACAGCCCAGTGATGAGCATTGCTCCTGTGCTGGATAGTGGTCAGCATCAGCTGATTCAGGGAGGAGCAATAAACCTCCACATCAGGGTTAATTGTGCAATAGTCTATCTCTGGAACACTGAGCTAGTCTTTTTCTGTCTCAATATGGAACTCATTGCATGCTGTGGGGGAGAAGGATTAGGAGCCTGTGTAATTTTACACTGGTTGAAGTTCCTACAGATGCTGTTCTTATCCCAGTAATGTTCTAAATTTGCAGAGCATTTCGAAAGCTCTGCCATTCAGCTGGATAATACCCTTCTCTGCTGATATTGAGTGACTTCTGTGGGCTCTTCTTGGACACTTTCACTAACAGGGCTCTTGTTAGTTCATGTATCCCCTTGAGCATATTTCAGGTCATTATTTCCAGCTGACTGCACTCAGCAATACTGTGAGACCCAGAGCTGGCCTATCTGGCACTGTGAGCAGAAAGCATTAACCCTCCTTTTAGGATGATGAAGAAGGTGGTGCTGGTTCAGGCGAGGCTTCCTGTACAAGTTCTTCGCGTAGGTGCCTTCACTAAAGGATGGGTTTTCCCCTCCAGATCACACCAATGACAGTCCTCAGGACATACTGCAGCACTCACTGCCTTCCCAGTATTTCCTTTGTAAGAATCAGGATGTCAGGAGGGGTGATATGGTCTCTAGTTTCTCTCCTATCCAAATTGTTTTATAACATTTCCCTTAATGTGCATTCAGGTAATTGCATGTTAATACCATTGCATTTTAAGATGGTGTTACTGGCTCATAAACGAACATAAAGAAAAACTGCAGCCAATTTGATATACTAAATAAATAATACGGTCTGGTGATTGGAGGTTTGATGTAATTACCTGCATCTGCCTCTGCCAGTAAAGCTGGAACAAGCTGTGGTGCAATTAACTCAGCATAAATTTAAGTACAGCCTGCCAACACCATCCAAAGCAGGGCCAGCACTGTACTGAACAGTTTATATTATGTTGCTATGCAAAGATCTGTATATGGAAATATTAAGATTATTTAAAAGGAAGTATGAATGCAGATGTGTGTATAAAAAAGAACCAGAGAAGTACAAGAGCACAGATTCATATAATTACCTATACTAATTGCCAGGGATATGATCAATAGCAGTGAAACTGGTAAACACTGAGGAGTGTGTTGTCTTCACCAGCATCACAGCACCAATGACTTAACAGCAGAAAACCTGCAATCCAGCCATGGAAGGATGGCAACAAGACTACTGCACACTGCATATGACTTTTATCTTCCTGTAAATCAACAAGAAGACAAGGTTTAATAGCAAGCTACCCAAAATGAGGAAGGAGAAGACAAAGTGTGGCAATGTCATCTAAGATTTATGATGGGCATGGCTTCTGAAAGGTGTAAAAGACCTGTACAGAAGAAAGCCAGAAGATGAAGGGAAAATTCAATGGTAATCATCCCTTGTATGCAGGTGATTCTGCCCATAATACCTGGAGGTCCACAAAATGATCAAAAATGATAAAGAACTAGTCATGCACACATAGGAAAAGTGACAACATAGAATCTGGAAAGATTATCTGTTAGTAGCTCAGATATCTATGGATAACACATAATAAACTGCTCTTCCTCCTGCATGGAAGATATGAATTAGTCCAAAGGAAATGTTGATTCTTCAGCTTCTGACTACAAAAATAAAAATCATATCAGCAAAAAAATCAGCCTCTGAAAGCAAACATTCTCTCTGTATTCAAAAAAATATGGTTTATTAGATTTGTTGTATTAATACTCCAAACATTCAAAAAATAGGAAAGGAAGAAATAGATAAAGAAAGGGAGAAAGAAAGAGAGAAAGAAAGAGAGAGAGAGAGAAAGAAAGAAAGAAAGAAAAAGAAAGAAGGAAAGAGAGAGGGAGAGAGAGAGAGAAAGAAAGAAAGAAAGAAAGAAAAAGAAAGAAGGAAAGAGAGAGGGAGAGAGAGAGAGAGAGAGAGAGAAAGAAAGGGAGAATATCAAGTAAAGTAGCTTGACAAGCTGAATTTAGCTGTGGAATTGTCACAGCTCTAAAGCTCAGGAAAGTACTGCAGGAGTGGTCCTGGGTGGTCTGTGAACTAGATGCCCAATACTAATGCTGTTTTCCACTTCTTAGTCCAAGAGTTCTACAACAGAAGTAGCAACATATAGCATCTACGACTTGCTCCTAAGAGGAAAAGTGAGGAGTTCACAGTTTCTCAGAGCAGCTGAGATGCAATTGAGCTTGAATCCAAACCTAAAAAATTCTCTAGGTTCATTCATCCATAATATCTATGTTTTTTCTCCCTTCAGCTGTTGCCACAATTGTACCGCTGGGGGGTTCTTTAATTCAGTTCTCCACTGCTTTTATCCATGTTTCCCAGAACACTAGCAGCTGCAATATAATGAGATTATTTATGATTTCTAAATATCATCTTATAATGTATCTCCCAGGCCAGTAAAGCAGGAGCCCAGCAAAGCTCACTGAACCAGAGCTGCCTGTAGCAATCCCACAGTGTCCAGCTATTCATTTCCATTTCCTGGCTTTTCAGATTTCCTTCTGGATTTTTTTTTTTTTTTTTCACAGCAATAACAGAAAGAAAAATGTTATTGGCTGCTGGTGTTCAATCCCTGAAGAGGTGTAGCAGCAGGAACCTCCTTTCTAGGACTCTTTTGGTGGCACTAAGCAGAAAGAAGTTCTGTCCTTGATGCAATAGCCACACGTGGAAAGTGCTGTAAACTATGGTGTTTCCTGACCCAGTTACCATTGAATGACAGTCTGCAGTGACAAGGACAGATGTGGTCCCACAACCTTCTGGCCTGGTCTCAACAGCTGTCACTTAATCTGGCATTTGTACACTTTTCTCATCCACTCTAGGCCTTGTTCTGAGTATTCCATGACAGCCCTTTTAGATAAGTATTTTCTTGAGGGTGAACAAATTTCTAATGCTGCAAGTGCAGATTGCTTCTCCTTCAGCGCAAAAATGAGTTGACTGCTTTTCAGCAAACTTGTTCAACATTCATTTCTTAATAAAGATTTTTATATAGCAAGGAAACATAATTTCAGATTTTCCATTAAATTCTATTTTATGGTGAGTAACTTTGAAGAAGATTTTTGCTGCTTTATATAGACAGAAAACTACCTATGTCCTCCTGTTTGCAATAGCACTTGAAAATTTATCCTCTGCTTTCCACAGTCATAGCACTTAGAGGTTTTAAATAGGCAATCTCTGCATCTCCCTTGCTTGTCAAGGCAATATAGCCCATTTTACAGACCATAGGAACAGAACAAAAGATTTGCCTAAAGCCACGTATACCCTGTGCCAGTCTCTACTCCATTTCTTGCAAAAGTGTAATCACTTGTAGAAGTGACAACAAAGGCTCCACCTCTGCCAATTTGGTATTGTGTTAGAAGTAATGTTGCTCCATTTATACTTTCAACATTCAAGTCAGTTGGGAGGAAGAGCCTGTCACATGCTGCTTGACACCACCAAGCATCAGTAGTCCAGGCAGTAATTCTCATACTGCTCTTGCAACAACACCCAGATATGCAGGTTTAGTGGGAGCAAGCCTAGTTTTTTATCACTGACCCATGGCAAGGCAATGGTGAAAGAATTTCCAGGTAACCATGCAAAGACTGTGGGTTGCACATGCAGGAAAGTTTGATCAGTGTGTGCTGATCCTGAGCAGTGCTGCTGCTGTCTAGAGGAAAAATCTGGGGCTCAACACCAGTCTCCTGAGTGGCACCCAGAGCTTAAAGTGCACCTCTGGAAACACAGTACTTGTGCCCATAGTGTTCTTCTGTTTTACTCTCTCTCTGAGTGAAGATAAACACAGTCCTGTGCCAGCAGCATTGTGTAGGTGCATAGAGGAAAAGACAGTTGTCCAAACAATATGGTATGGATACCTGGGGAAAAGGCACATTTGAAATGTAAAGGGCACTTACATTAAAGTAAGGTGTGAGAGCTATAGGAAGAGCCAAATTAGAAAAAAATAAAATAAAAAATAATAATAATTAAAAAAAAAACCTTTAAGTAGCCAAATTAAATAAGACACAATGGGGGCCATTTTTGCCTCCCAGGCATTTCATAAGACCACACCCCAGAGTCAGGAGGTGCTGAGGGCAGAACCACGTGTCCCTCCAGGTCTAATTTCACTTGGCCACATGTGAAGAACTTTTGTGACCTGCCTGTTTCTACAGCACTCATATCTTCTCAGTTTTTTGCTTTATTTCTAAGTAATTTTTGTCCTTTTAAAATTTTATTTATTTTGAGGGTGGGGGTGGGGGTGTTGAGTTCTAAATGCTTTTGAAGACAAATAAATTCTTTCTATTTAGAAAAATAATCAGTAGATGCAAAACATAAAGTCATTTCAGTCATAGTATCTTGGAAGAAAATAGATACAGTATTTTGGAAAGAATTTGAAATGAAAACACAAAGCCTGATGGGATTTAAATGTAGAAAACCAAAAATTCAGTCTCGCCCCCTCTTTTCCCTCCCCTTATTCATGAGGTCACCATTTCTCATCTCACTGACTATGGCATCTTGCCGGGATCCAAAGGCAGCCACCAGAAAAAGTGTTCTTGCTGCTCTGAGCACAGTCCAGGCAAGCTCATCCTGGCCAGGAGAAAATAACCAGGGTGGTTTCTTGAAGCTACAGAGAGAAACTTTGTAGAACCAGAAAGAAACAGATGTCCAGAAAATGCAGATGACCTTTCTTGTCCCCTCAAAAATTTGATGTGTAAGCATTTGAGAAAAGGGAGACCAGATGAAAATGTGTGAAATAGTAAATGTGCACTGATATTCAGCATCATTGCTTGTAAAAAGCTTATTTGTGTGTGTGTACAAAGAATGAGAAGGAGGAGAAAGTCCTTGTACGCTTGGCCTTGCAAGCACTTTGCTGCAGCAGGAAGGCTGACACCGCTGACATCTCAGCTCTATTCCTACTTCTCCAGCAAATTATTTCTCTTACAGCATGATTCATACTGTCACAACTCAGACCTCCCCCGCCCTTCAGGAGGCGGACTGTTGTTCAGCCATGGTCCTGGGTGAGCAGCACCTGAGCTTTGCATCCCATGTAATTCTCAGCCCACCTGCAGAGGAAGTGGCCATTCTGTCTCTGACACTGCATTGACCTTGTTTAGCTGCAGATCGTTCCCTTTTTTAAAAACAAGTTGTGATCCAGTTGGGGAAATCAAGAGTGTGAGAGGAGTAGGGTTTGTGAATATTTTCCTACCACTACAGATTTCTCTCTAGAAAGTTGGATCAAACTCAGAACCTCCTGGCCGTATCAGCGGCTTGTACTTGCTCTGTCACATCTTCTTGGACAACAGTGGCAAAGCGAATGCTCTAATTTGTACCAAAGTCAGGCTACAGCACAATTACTTCCAGTGTACATTTCCAAGTTATTTTGCTGCCACATAAATCCAGTGCAAACCTAAGTTGAAGATCCAGTTCAGAAATGCATCCTCATGACAATTTTCCCAATACAAGAAAGAAGGAGAACTTAGTTACAAAGAGAAATTTATGCCTGTTAGAAGGAATAATTTTTTTGTTGAATTTTGGCTTTGGAAGTAAGTTGCCTCCAGGAAAAACTGGTGACATTAAGGGTTCGGAGTCATCTTGGCTAGATAGGATAGTCTGAAATAGCAGAAAGGCTTTAATGTGTGTTAAGCTTCAAGCACATTCCTAATTTCTGTCCATGTTAATAGGGATGTTCATATGCCAAAACCCACAGCCAGACAACTTCTTCAGCTGAGTAAAAAGCACATCTAGTGCCCCTGGGCATGCTTTCCTCATCTCATGCAGCACCTTCACAGAATCACAGAATCACAGAATGGTTGAGCTTGACAGGGACCTTTGGAGATCATCTGGTCCAACCCTTCTGCTCAAGCAGAGCCATCTAGAGCACATTGCAGAGGACCATGTCCAGGCACCTTTTGGGTATCTCCAGGGAGGGAGATTCCACAACCTCTCTGGGCAACCTTAGCCTGAAGCTGTCCCATACACGTTTTGGAAAAAAACAGTGGTCTTTTTATCTTGGTCTGCAGCAGTCCCCAGCATCTATGAAAGACAAATCCTTTGGTCTTTATTCTTTTCTCATTCTCTGCTGCTACGTTTGTGATGAATCATATGGAGGTATTCAGGCCTACAGTGACAGTATTTTCCTTACAGCAGTTGTGGGGATGTGGGGATGAGCACAGAGTGTCTGGCTCTGACACTGACAGATCTCACACTGCTCCCAGGGAGATGCCCAAATGTTACAAAGATGAACCATATGGGCAGCCCCAGCACTTGAGACCATTAATAGGAATTTTTAAGCAACTGTGATTGATGGGGTAGCTCTTACAAGTCTAAGATCAATGAAAATGCAACTTGATCTTTTGAACTCAACTCCTTATTTTTTTTTTGTTCCTTTTTCTGCAGAGAATCCCATAAAACCATTTCTGTGCAGACAAAAGCTGTCTGGGACACTTCATGTGGATTTGTCATGCATTTTCCTTTTGCTTCCCCCTACCTCCACCCTGTTTGCAGTTTCACATGCAGTTTGGTTTTGAGTCTTTCTCCATGATTTTCACAGGTATTTCAAGATCAGATTTTTCTGTACTTGTGATTGGATATTGTCTTGACTCATTTGAGACTCGTTATTTTTTCTTTCTTGTCGGTTTAATTAATTTACCCCTCATTATAACCTAGGGAGGAAAAAATGGTAGGGAAAAAAACAAAACAAAACAAAACAAAAAAAAAAAAACAACAACAAAAACAAAACAAAACAAAAAACAACAACAACAAAAACAAACAAAAACAAACAAACAAACAAACAAAAAACAGAAGTCATCAGGTACAGAGAAAAGGGTGAACAACTTTCAGGAGAAAGTGAGGAAGGCAAGAAAGGAACAGGAAAGAGGACACACCCTCTAAACATATCTAACGAGTCTTGAATTATCTGATATTGATATTTTCCCCTCAGGATTAGCTGACACAAATCCACATTATCCAGAATGGCTTTGTCTTTCAGCATTTTCTATCAGGCTCTCAACTAACAGAGCAGTCATTCCCAGTAACTTTGTATTGAGCTGGTCCTCAGCCAAGATGGCAATAGTCTTCCAACTGCCAGATGCTGCCAGAAACAAAAGCCCCCAAGAGGTTGGCAGGCTGCTTAAAGATACAGGAGAATGATCCTGGAAAGGTAGAGGGAAGGGGCAGGTTCTTGGAAAGCCAGGCAGGGAATTAGGGAGGGGAGTGAGAGTGGCATGGAGAGCTGTTGTTAGCTATAGTCACAGCTGGGGATAAACAAGAGAGCCCAGGGTGTATGAGGGAAGAGGATGCCAAAAACAATGCAGTGAGCGTGGGTAAACTTGAGGGAACACAGAGAGAAATGCAAGGCAAACAACACAGAGTGCAGAGTGGTCCTGAATGAGAACGTGAAAGTCAAAGAGCTACAGAAGAGAGGAGGGGAGTACAGCAGTAAATACATTTGTGGAAAAGGCTAAGGAGGAACTATGAAGAGGTAGGGAGGAATGCAGTGTGAGTGGGATAAAAGCACAGAGAGAAAGCAGCAACTCCTCTCTCTCCAGGGAAGGAAAGAGCAGGAAATGGAGCCCTTGTTTTATGTGGGATTGACAGATGTATTTTGAACTTGAAACAACCACAGACAAGTCAGGAGCTGGGAAATAGTCTCTCTGGGCAAGAAAGCTGTGTGCTAGTTAAACCAACGTCGGTGAAAAGGGGATTTGGAGAAGTAGTTGTAGGGGTGGTACAGACTCCTGGAGTAGTAGTGCCTGAGATGGGATATTTCTTCCCTTCCCCTGACTAGCTGTGGGGCCACACAGCTTAGTGCATGGCTCAGAATAGGTAAGTTCTAGCACAGTTTTGGGACAGGGCAGGAAGAGTGATGATCTGTCTCCAGAAGTCCCTGTCTGAATGCATTTTCAGGAGCACACCAACTGTTAGCTGAGTAACACTTTACTAATAGTAAAGTGAGGAGGACGTTTTTGCTTGACTGCTTGGCAGTGGAAGAGACAGGCCCAATACACTACTCGAGCTCCTACAGACTTCTGGGAGGAGGGTAAGCAGCTGCTAAGCAACGGAATGTATGTGTGCACTCTCCAGACCTCAAGCACCCCAAAGTGTTCACGCACTTTGTTACCTTCTGGTAGTAGGAACACATCCAGTTGCTATTGTGTGTAGCCTGGACGCTTTTGTCTTTAAAGGAGGTCTTCAGTGGTGTCACACACATCACTGAGTGAGTGACCGCCAGATCTATCCCTTTTTTGGCTCCTGGAGAACCCAAACCTCTATTTTGCAGTTCGTACGTGACAATGTGGTATCCCCAGAGATGCACTCACATGAGACAGGTTCTTCCATTTAAAGCCTTAATGTTAGCAAAACGCAACACTCCCTCACTAAAAATATTACATTCATTTAGCTGATGGTAATGACTCAGACATGCCTTAGGCTCTGCAGTGTGCCAGTAACAATGCTACTAACCTGAGTGGTTTGGACTGTAGAGTCTTTTCTTTGTAACTAATACATGTGATTAACATTTTCCTTAAAAATGGTCAGTGGAGCAGTGAGACATTCCATGTTGGCAGTGTTAAAAATTGGAGCTGTGTCTCCAAGGAACAGAGGCAAGCTAACCAAAGGCAGAGCCAGCTTCTCACATCCACACAGGGCTCTGGCCACACAGCTTGGCCTCACACCCAACCTGGAGTGACAACTTCTAGAAGTGAATGTCGAACTCAGTCTCCACGACTTTCTCAGATGCTGGCTGCAATTACTGAGGCTGACAAAAGCCACAAGAAGTCAGCCAGATAGCATCACCACATGCTGGCTAAGCTCGTCTCTTACAAGCATCTACCAACTGGAACCCCTTTCATTGCCACCCTGCTGATTTTCCAGGCCAAATACAGCACATGGCTGAGCTTTAACAAGAGACCCAAAACAAGCAGTCACTGGCCCAGCTCATCTCCCTTTGCAGCTTGCCTCAGTTGGGCACTCTTTTTATATTAGTGAATATTTGCTTTATTGAAACAGCAGCCTGGTCTCGCAAGACCTTTGTCACTGGTCACACATAAGTTTTCCCCATTGTGAGCATTATGGAAAGATTAAATGATTGCAGGGAAGTTCCTTTCAACCTTGGTCTCTATTAGCTTCTGCTTTTTTCTTTCCTTTCTATCATCTGTTCTGCTTCTAAAACTCCCTTGAAAATGACACTGACTCTTCCAGTTATAGTTGCTGCTCTGAAGCTCAGTCAGCCTTGTTGATCCCTGCTGCAAGTGACAACACTTCTCACTGTCTTTTATCTATCAGCTTAACAGCCTGATAACAACTGGGCAGGAATGGATATTCCTGGCACTCTGAGTGAGTATACTGTGCAAGGCTTGAAGTATGGCACTAGCTGTATTTTTCTGTCTCTTGATCTTGAGCTGTTACCTCCTGATTGCTTCAAAATTACTCATGAGTTCCATATGTTCCGAATTAAGTCTACAGCTGAATGCTCATGGTGCTATAGATTACTTAAAGGATTTTAGGCAGAATCTTAACTTATTCCCGTGTGTCTGCACTCTTCTGAGACATTTTAGCAGGAAGTGAAATGCAATTTTTGCAAACTACAGAAATGTTTTCATCAGCTGAGGATTTGAATCCCACTTCCAGGCTCTTTTAATACTTTTTGCAATGCACTTTGGGTAATGCAGCTATAGAGCAATGCTTTTGTGGAAACCTTCAGTCCCTCAGAAGCTTTTCTCCATTTTTGTGTACTTGTTCAACACTGAGATTGTTCTGCATACCATGGAGCTTGTTTACAAGGTGATTCTTAAAAAATATGGTAAGCATCTCATGGGACATTTCTATTATGCTGGGTTCTATACGTTGCAATGTGTACACAAATACCCATTTTGAGCTCTGCCTGGCAGAGTAAACTCTATCATCAGCAATTTTTTTTCCAAACCATCCTAAGAGTTTCTCTCCAACCCCTATCCCTAGTCTCAGCACACCCACATTTGCTGCCCTGACCCTGTGCTCCTGGTCCACCATCTCTGCTGCCCATCAACAAATCAATGCTTATGCATTCTGCAGAGTACATTTGGTGAATTGCTGTCAAATAGCTAAATATTGGTCCTGGTATGGAAACAACTACTGCACTTCTAGTCTGAACATCACTTTCTCAAGGCAGCAGCAGCTCCATTTGTCAAGAATGTAGGTGACACTCAAAAAGCAAAAAGTACAAGTCTTGGTTTCTCTGTTCCCACTGCCCTAAAAACCTGACCTACCTACTGGTTTTGGGAGCTGCACTGTTGGTCTGAAAGTCACTCTTGCACCCCAGAATTTTCTGTGCAAAAAATACTTTTGCTCTTCCCTAAGTCTTCAGTCTTTTATGCTTGATGCCCCAGAATTCCCAAGGGGTGTTCAAAATGCCTCTAGCCCTTGGATTCTCCATTTTACGTTTTGGCAAAGGCTGGAGGGTTTGCCAATGGTTTTGCTTTCCCAGCATGAGCCAAACATGCCTGCCAGATTTCTCAAGAGGGGATGTAAGATTTTCCGATTTCTAAATAGGCCAATGAAGCATAAAAATATCAAAACATAAAATGAACATGTTTTATGAAAGGATTCTCTGTTGTCAAGGAAGGAGGGCTGGCAAACACCTGAAGGCGCCGGGAACTTTTCTCCTCTGTGACCTGAGGCTCTCAGGAAGTGACCTTTACCAGCCGAGAGAAAGAGGAATGCAGTGGTGCCAAACTTCCCCTCCTCTTGTGGTGGACAGCTTAATGGAAAAAACTGTAAATATTGCAAAATGTTGGGAATTGTTACTACAGATAGAGACATGTACTGTGCATTTTATTCTCCGTAACTCTTTTTTTTTTTTTTTTTTTTTTTTTTTTTTCGTAACAGTTAACTACTGTACAAGGAAAGAAAAGCCAGAGGTGTCGTGGTTACAGGAAGTATATCGTGTCAGTGGATTTGCATAGTATTTAGAAGAGTTAGAGTTACACTGCAGTGACGCAGTTCTACAGCACTTGCTAATTCCCTCTTCTTCCCAAATACTTCCTTCTGGCTCCCACTCTCGTTTGTTTGAACATACCCAGTCTGTTATTTCCTTCCCCGAGTGCTGTGCAGTTAGTGGACAGTTGCAGTTTAACACTGCATTAAACATCCTGCAGCAGATCCCAGGCTGACAGTGTGTCCAGATGAGGGTCCACTGTCCCCATCCATTATCACCAGACATGGTAATCCAGACTCTTCCAGTGGTAGCCCTGGACTTTTGTCTCTTGCTGTCAATTTCCATTTCTCTATGTGCAATTGTTGCTCTCCATCTGTGCATCTATTCCAATAACTTCTGTAAGATGGGTATTAAAATCCCTCTTGGTTGCCTAACAAAGCTAATTATGAAGCATTCCCAGGAGAGCTCACACCATGGTGATCTCCAAGTCAGAGGCAGGCTTTATATTTGCTGAATTTCAGTCCAGAGTTCAGGTTTCACATAGATATCAATTCACATCCTTACACACGTGGCAGCTCATTACTGTGCAAAGTGCATGACCAGAAGAAGCAGAGCTGTTTTATCATCTTCTGCTCTGATTTTGGTACGAGGGCAAGCCTTCTGTGAACATGCAGCAGCATTGCAAGGATGACCCTAGAAAACTCCCTGGAAATGCCCTTTCCTCTCTCCACCTTGAGAGCTGGTTTCAATTGCCCCCTTTTCATGGCAAATGGGAGTAGAGGTGGTGACATCAGGCCCTTCTTGGCAGCTCCCTTTTCACAAGGAAACATGCATTCAATTAGAGGATTTTAATTAAAATACTTTTCTGTAGCATCCTGTTTCCAGGCCCTGCTGTAAATTTAACTTGACGTTCTCTCATTTAACAGGTGGGTGAGATTATTCTGAGAGCTGCCAGATGGAAGAAAGCAGAAACAGGGCTGGCTGTTGAGATAGAATAATGATGAGAGGAAGAGAGAGAGCAAAAGCAAGGAGTGGGATACATATTTGCTGCATATCTGTCAATATTTACTGTGTAACATGCTATCCCTTTCTGTGATGGTTCTTCACTGCCATATGCGCGTGACTTCTTAAATTTCTTTTGAAGGATAAAGGTTGCAAATCCGGGATCAGCACAGTTGCATTTGGTTTCCTTTCCTGTTGAGTTGGAGCAGTTCAAGAATAACCACTGAGTTACAATTGATGCAAAATTCAAAGTACCCCCATCCTACCCCACAAAAAGAAAGAAAACACACCTCAGCCTTGGAGCTGGGAAGCAATATAGCAGCTGTAAGGTTGCAGTGGTAGCCATAAGAGTGGGCAGCTTGCTAGAGGTCTCTGCTGTGGCTGCAGCTGTGTCAGCATCAGCCTCCAGATGCGATGGGTTACGGGATATGGGAGAGAAGAGTTTTTTTTTACAAGAGGTTAATACCCAGCAGCTATCAGAAGCAAAGATGAGGAATGTGGAAAGCTGCTGGCTGGGAGTCTGTGAGGTATAAAATGTTGACAAGTGGTGTCTAGGAAAGAAAATGAAAGGGATCAAAACAAGCGAGAAGGATGCCAAGGAGGAGAAACCTCAGAGAACAGGGAAGGAAGAGCCACTGGGGGTAATGGGGCATAGGCAGAAGACTGAGAAAATCATGAAGGGTACAAGGAGAGGAGTAGGGATGAAGGGGAATGAAGACCATTATACTCTCTTTTTACCCTTGAAAGCAATAAAACATAGAGGAATTCAAGACCAAATTGCACATTAATGCAGGAGGGTGCCTGCACTTATCTCCTTCCACCGTGCTGTGGAGGACTGTAGCAGTCTGCCCCATCCACTGCATGGTGTGTACCTCCAGAGCGAAGCACAGCAGACCTTACCTGAGCGAGTACAGAGATGTGGTGCAAGCAAAGAGGGTGTTTTAAATCCACAGAGGCACTGGGCACTGCTGTCCTAACTTACAGCAGTAGTGCATCTAGTCTCACTCTTGCATTAATGGCCTGGACAAACTGCTCTCATAGGTGACTTTTTCAGAAGAAGGCTTAGCAGTTAAGGTGCTCCTGAGCAAATAATAATAATAATAATAAAATAAAAAAAATTCTGGCAATCTCTGCTTTTCTCGTTTGCATTTGGTAAAGGCTGGTATAGGCTACAACTTCAGAGGTCTGTAGCATTCAAAACTATTGAGCATCTACTTAGATGTGCTGTTCTAACTCTAAAGGCCCACTGAATGAATCCACATCCTGTGTGAGTTGGCTGTTAGATTGATAAACTTGAAATTGCCCAGGTAAGAACTACGAGTCCTTATGGTTCCCCACAAAGAATAGGATTTCAGCCACAGATATGGTAAGTCCAGCTAGGACACAAGAATGTTTTGTGGAGATGCAATCCCATAAAAGACCTTTCCATAGCATGGAATAGAAAAATACATGAGCATATTACACCTACATTTCTGAAGAGGTTTTGTAGTATAATGGGCAAGTACAGCTTTGCTTCAGTTTAGCAAACTGAAATATTTCGATAGAGACCAAAACCAAGCCAGATGTTTTAAATTCTCCAAACAGGGAAAAATCTTGTATAAAAAAAAATCCTATTAAAAAAAAAAAAAAAAAAAAGATAATTGTTTTTCATTGAACATTGGTTCAGTGGAAGGTTTTCCACCAACAGCCACAGCCTAGACATTGGTTCAGACTGAAGCTTACATCAGAAAGTTGCCACACAAAGTCTAGTGTTTTGGCCAGCAAACATACTTTTATCAGTCATGATGTAATCACTCTCTAAAAAGAGGTCTTAATTTTTTCCAACAGGATCTGCTCTCCATATTATTGCACCAATAGTCTTTAATTGCATCGGTATCCTTTAATTATTTAACAGTCATGTCTCATACAAGTCTTTCCATATTTTCCCTGGGACTGATTCCAGGCTAATGTGCCTGTGTTTGCTTGAGCAATCCTATTTATCCTCTTGAACATAGGAACAACAACTGGCTTTTTTCTAGTCATCTGGAGCTGTTTCAGTGTTCCAGGACGTGAAAAATTAACGGGAATCTCTCAGAGTGCTTTTCAGCAAATCTCTTCTAAGCTTCCTGGAAAAATTTACCTGGTCTGTGGGCCTTAACATGTTTAATTTTAGTAATTGTTTAAAACCTTCTGAAGTTACTCTGGAAAGGATTTTTGGAGATTCACAAGGAAGAATGGCCCACCTGGATGGCTGCTGAGACCTCCTCTTTATCACTGATTTGCTACATGTTGCCCGGCTACTTTTGCATGAAGTCCCACATCTTTAGCCTGACCAAAGCCAAGGACAAGCCTCAGACAACTCCTGTGCCAGTATTTCTGTGGTAGCCAGGAACTGATCTACACACACAGGTGACAGCCCTGAAAAGGGCACTCTGTACTGCAGAAGAAGTTGAGACCCTCTATAAATCTATGCCAGTGTGTTCTTAACAAAGTCCTGTTTGCACCTCAAGTCAGTGATCTTGAGCAAAGCGGCTCAAGATATCCCTAGGCATCTAAAGCAGAAGTGCTTTGGAGGAGATATCAGTTCTCATTCAAAGTGTAGTCTTTGACTATGGGTTGCTTCTCAGGCTTTATGAAAAAGCAGAGCAGGAAAACCTTACTTCCTTCCCAAAAGCCAGTAATCACACCAGTCACACCAGAACATGCCTGGTCAGCTCAACACTGAGGAAAACTTTGTTAAACCCCAAGTGAAAGTAAGAATTTTCTGACACTTAATTTCCCCAGAATACAAAGATTGGTGAAAAGAATATGATTCAGGAAGCTCCTAAACTACTTCAAGAATCTTCATGGTTTAATTCAAGTAGTTTCTGTCTTGTACCCTCCTTCACTACAGATGACCAACTTTTTACTCCATCTATAGAACATATTTAATAAAACCCATTCCTTGCTTTTTCTCTGTGGAACTGAAATACAAAGGGAACCGAACACTTTTGACTTTCCGGTTTTGCTGTTAAAACTACCTGAATGAGACCAAGGGTCTCTTTTCCTTTATTTATTTATTTTTTCCTAATATATTTTTAAATATTCTCTTTAAAGCCACTGGTCATTTCATATATTTTTAATGTATAAATTATATTAATCACCAGCTACTTCCTACACTTTCTTCATGTGACAGCTTGTTGTTTCATCACTGCTTTCAGACAGTCTTTTAGCCAGTTTGATTTCCATTCAGCTATATTTCCATCCATATCCAACAAAGTAGCATTTTATGGATGCACACAAAGATGTGAACATTCATCTGGTAAGAGATCCACAAAGGACTCCAAAGCTTAGCTAGGCTTTTCCATGTTTCCTAATCAGGAATACTTACAAGCATTGGAAAATGGCCTTTGGAGTTTTAAATAAAAGTTTAATTACTCTTTCATGTGATTCTGTTCACACATAACAAATACACTTTTGCAGTCATTGGTGTTCAGGCAACCAGTACCCTCAGGTTAGTTATTTACTCATGTCCAGCACAAAAGTTGATACTGAGTTACCTCATTCCAGATGCAGGTTAGTGTGTGTAAAGAAATTACCACTTATTATTTTTAGAAGCTCTCAGAAGTTTTCTCAATAGTAACATGAGCAGCCCAGCAAACGCTCCCCAGCTTCTTCACAGCCAGATGCCTGTCATTCTCTGTCCTTAGTGAAACTAGTTAGACATTTAGCCCGCATACATTCAAATTTTGTGATTCTGAATCAACAGTGACTCTGAAGTACATACAGATTCTCTGGTGTCTGGAGACACATTCTCTTGTCTGCTACCCCTGCTCTGCAAGTTATAACTATGAACTGTAATGTCCACATTGTAAGACAGTCATCCTGGTTGTAAAGTGTGCTAGTTTTTTTGGCTCTTGAATTTATGTAGCCCAGTTTGGTGATTATCTCATAAACAGGTGGACCACATAAATATTCCTTTCATTCATGCATATAGTGGTATATTAGAACTTGGACCCCATCAACTGGTTAAAGAAAAGTGCCTCAAGGTCTTTACAAGTTCATGCTACTACTGAGTGCACAGTCATCTCAGGACAACCATAACCATCATGGTCCAACTTCACACCTTCACATTCATCCCTCTCCTTTGGAAACAGATCTCTCCCTGTCACCAAAGCTCAAGTGGACATGACTAGGAAGATTTTCTATCATTTTTAATGTACGAATGTGAGTTAAATTATTATTATTATTATTATTTTAATTATGTAAACACAGGTAACTGTAGCAACATGGCCTAAAGGATTAGTTACCCACAGGGCTGCCCACCAGGCTGCCCACAGCCTGTTCTTCAGGGTATGGACTCTTTTTCCTTCTGCAGATCCCTGCAGACCTCTACAACTCCCATAGCCTTGTTTTTTCTAAGGAAAAAAAAAGGGGAGGGGGGGAGGGGGAGGGATAAAGTGATTTAAGAAGAGTTAATGCCCCTGAACAGATGCACCAGTAAGAGATGTGACAAAATGTCAAGTGGAATGTGCCTGAGGGCTTGGAATTTGGCCGTGGATGTAGCAGATGAGTCCCCAGGATGGCATGTCCCCCAGAGGCCCAGCATGCTTTGGTGACAGCTGTGATTTTTATGGCCCGGCTTCGATGACAGTTTGGGAGGGGGCAGCTCCGCTCTGTTCTGACAGGAATTTGGTTTGTCATCAGATTCTAAAATCCCTCTGATTTATGGCATCAGCCACTGCTGGCGTTTTACTCAGATGCGTGTCCTCTCCTCATTCCCTCTGAAAAAAGAGACTGGCAGAGGTTAAGGTGCAAACACTAATGTTCAAATTAAACTAACTGGGAGGAAAAAGTAAGTGGTAGGTCATGAGGTGATAGGAAGCACTGAGAAAGAGAAAGCTCCAGAAATTGCTCATTAAGAGCACTGAAAATGGACAGTTCTTCCACAGCCATCTGGACGCCAACTTTTTTGCTAACCTTTGTGGTCCATAATCTGACAGACTTATGCATGATGTAGGGAATTAAAAGATAAAAAAGATCTATCCATTGATATCATGTCCCTTCACATTTGCCAGTAACAAAGTTACCTCCCAGAAAGGTGATCTGTGAATGTACTTGGAACAAGAATTTTAGGAAAAGGTGTCAAATGCCTCGAGCTACATAGGGTAAGGGCCATGTCAGCACAGCAGTCCTTAGCTCCTCAGCTCCCATTTGGTTTGACCTTGGTGTGCATATCTGTGGTCACTTAACACCCAGCAGGGGACCCACGTGTCACTTGCAGACAGTCATTTAGGGTGCAGGTTGCTTCTGTTTCCCTCCTGGATTTTCTGACCACTTGCTTTTTTTTTTTTTCATGGTGAGACGCAGATAGCACAAACAGTTCCCCTGCCAGTCAAGAGCCCCACTCCCACCAGCATCAGCATATCAGCATTTAATTCACATCTAAGAGAGGAGGTTGCAAAATAAGGTAGGTCCATTCTGGTGGACCTCATCAGTAGTCCTCACAAGCTCTGCTGTAAATGTGGCTTCACAAGCCTGGAGACTTCAGGGATAGCTTTTCTTGGAGATGACAACAAAACATTGGAAATTACTGGGTAGCCAAGATGTGTGTGCTCTGTGGGATCAAAAGGAGCTGAGATTCTTAGTATGGCACCTGGGAATTTTCCAGCAAAATACATGTATGTCCTGCTTGGAGCATGTGCAGATGCACCACCATTTTTACTGTACATCCTCTTATCCTTGGGACTTAGGCATTTGCCTCTCTCTTTCCTCCTTATATTCTGCCACATGGCATTTTTAGCAGTCTGATAAGAAGTTCCTTCCATTCCCACTTACTCAAGTTCTTTGTATATTTGTAAATGCACATCTTACTAATTTTTCAGTGGTCTATTTTTTTTTCCAGGAAAAAGGTGTAAATATACAATCTTCTACTCTAAAATTCTAAAGTGTGTAAAAATTAAGAAAAAAAAGACAAAAATATATTTAACCCATTTTTACTAAGTGTGAATTGAATTAGTCCTATGCTTATACTCCTCATTGAAAGTTACTCCTCATTGAAAGTTACCTAGCCACAGGGTTTTAAAGATAAACGCACTTATTTCCCCACAAATGGCTAAAGAGGTTTTACATTAACCTTCTCATAAAATTTGCTTGAGATATTTGGTGAGTTTTTCTTTGGACAGATGGGGGAGAAATGCAAATATTCCCTCAAATAAAAGAAGCAATTGGAAATAATCAAGCATTTATTTATTTATTTATTTATTTTACCAAAATGAAAAAGCCTGGGAGAATCATAGTGGAGCAACAGCAAGAGGAAGTGCAAATAAAGCCCTTTTCCAGGGAAGGTGCAGGGGACTGAGAGGGTCCTGGGTGGTCTGTCACAGTTCCTGGCGATGTGGAGGTGGAAATAAATAAATCAATAAATAAAAAACTGAACTAGCCCTGAAGTCGAAATATTCTCATTCAGTTTCATAAACCAGATACAGTTTGGGTCTGTTGAAAAACTTAATCTCAGTGAGAAATGTCAGACAGAGGTCAGTCAGGACATCTCAGTACTTCCGGTGTGGTGGTAAATCTTATTAGTTTCGCTATACATCCATCAGGCTGCAAAGTATTTTTTAATATCAGAATTTTCTGGTAAGTGGGTGCTACAGATTCCAACAACAATTATGTAGAATCATTTTCTTTTTGCCATCCATTTGCCATCACAGCACTCTAGTATAGCACTTCTCACAGGTTTCTCTATATGAGAGAGGTGCATGAATGGCAGTAGAAATCTAATCCCAAGGAACTGTTCTGCTTCCTTTATGGCTATTTTAGTTTATATACCAGTTGTCATCTAAAAATGCTTAATCAGATAGTAAGTACTCCCTAAAGGCCTCGGGATCCTGCATGCGATTTGGGGACAGCACCAAAACAAGTAAAGTCAGTGCCACATGAAATAGACGAATACATTTCTAATTAATAGTATAAATGTTTTTCCTCTGATTTCCAAGTGATGAGATAAGTAGGCACAGGCCATCTGTTTTCTTAGTTAGAGCAGTAGCAATGCTGAAGTGCAGACTTTGGGCAAGATGACTGGCCAATTAATTGCAGGGAAAATAAAGGACCAGCTCAGTACAACTGCTAACAAAATCAGAAGGTATGAATCACTGGTCTTAGAGCCCAAAAGACTCCTGAACTCCACATCCACTTGAATAAGCAATCAGAATTTCAGTACCATCTATCTGCCTCCAGACTCCGCAACACTACAGTTTTTTTTTTTTTTTTTTTTTATATTTTTATTTCTTTTTTTATCCCAGAGAAACGTTTTCCAGATTTCCTTTGCTTTTACTTCTTGCCAGTGATACAAATACCACAAGAACAGTCTATCTCAAAGTGTTCTGGCAAATAATTCAGGTGTTGGCTAGGACTCTGATGCATATTGGCTACATTAGGTTTTTATAATGTGTCAGCTAACCCCTGATAGCTACCATGTGGTGATAACAATTATTCAGTCCAAGCCCTAAACAAGATGGAGAAAGCGCATGTGTAAAGAGGGAATCCATCTCTGCAATGATGTTCTCATTCCTACACTTGCTGTAATTCCTGGAAAAAGGATGAATTCAGAGACCTGGACTGTTAACACTGAAATAAGTCCCACACTTCCCAGCCTCATATTTATGAGTTCATCATCACTATTTGTAACCGCTGTGTCTTATTTTTTTATTATTTTTATTTTTATTTTTTTCCCAGCTTGTAGACTTTGAAGAGAGCCTAGCAAAATTCACACATCTCTGTAAATCAGGTAATGGTCACACAGTTCACTGGAGAAAATTGATTGTGTCACAGTGAATGAACTGCTGCTGGTCTGATCAGCCTCACTGAAGTCAAGGTTTGCACTCAAGTGCCGCTAGTTTGGAGTTATGTGTCAGGTATAATTTAATACTGGGAACCTAGAAGTATCTGACCGGGCTTTGGACAGAGCCTAACTACTCTGTTCTGCATGTCAAATTAACTACCCAGTAGTGAGCTCCCCCAGCTAAATGATCACCCTTTGGCCAGCTGCCACACCACAAAGCTCCCCATACAACCGTCTCAAAAATGGAAACTTGTTATTCTGGAGCTGCCCTGTGAATACCCGTTCTGTCAAGGCTGGAGGGAAATATTTGGGGCAGGCAGGCTGAGAAAACAGAGAGGTGTTGGGTGTCAGAATTGATTTAAATGGACTGCAGCTTTGCACAGGAGCACTGGAGCTCAGCAGCCAGAGGATGGGAGGTAGCCAGGGCAGGGGGCTCAGGGACAGTAGAAAGTGCACTAGAGATAAGCCCTGAATGCCCAAGAGTTTCATTTGGTTGAAACAACAGAGCATTGTCTGTTCCCACATGATGTGTGAGGCCTTCCTAATTTTCACAGGCATTCACAGGTAGCATCTGCATTTACTGAAAGACTTCCTGTGCACTGCTGCTGGTAAATCAATAGACATGGCTCTCTGAGGACCCTTACAGTCTGAACTGCCAGGGGACCTGGTATGAGAGTGACAGATTCAGCCTTTACTTGAGTCAGCTGTGGAATTAACAGTGCCCTGTGCTGCACAGGCAGTGACTGCTAATGAGGCCTCCCTGAAGATCTTCTGAGGGTGTTGAGCACTTCTGGGTGCTTCTCTGCAAAAGAGAGCCCTGTGTCCCTAAAGCCTCTGCTTTATCCAAATGAGGATGTGTTGTGTAACCTCTTTTGGCAGCCTGTCCTACTGCTTTACTGCCCTCACTGACTGAGCTTCAGCTGCCTGAGAGGTTTTCAATGGTTTTATGCCACCAGAAGGCAAAGAAGAAAGAGAACATATATAGGAGACATGACAGAAAGTGCACCACTATAAGTCAACTGTTTGTTCTATAACCTTTTCACTGGCCACGGGCCACCCAAATCAGATCACATCAGATAACACAACAACTTTACACAAGATGTTTTCAGACTACTGGCTGCTGTCACACAGATGCCATGAAGCAAACTCACTAGCTTAAATATAGGGTGAAGTGTAGCTGCTTAAGCACTGTTAAGCAAAGAAACTCTCTTCTTGCCATGTGCATTCTTAAATTCCAAGGGTCAGTCTAGGGCACGCCACCCTCTTCCATGCTTTCTTCCCTCAGGATGCTAGAAATAGACCATTCAACAAGTCATTCTGGAGAGAAATGTCTTTGCTGCTGTAGATCTATCACCAAGAAACACCACTCTTCCTCTATCCTCTGAAAGCCACATGCTTCACTAACCCTACAGGTACAAGCACCTGAACACTAGGAGTGACTCTGATGATGCCATACTGGAACCAACACAATCACAGGAAAAGCTGACCAGGTCCACAAGAAATGTGGAGAGATTGGTGCACATATGAAACCACATTGTGTCAAGATGAGCTAAAGCCTACAGGGGTGAAACTGAACCTTTGCTTTTCTGCTCATGGTGTGCTGTCCAACACATGGAACAGTCAGAGAGATATTCTTGGAAACATATACATACACCTGCCATTTTGCTCAGGTGGCCTTGACCTATATAACTATTTTCTTAGCCATAATATGATGCTAATTCTTCATGTTTTCAAATTATTTTACTTCCCCAATTTCCAACATCCATTGAATGTAACCTCCAGTCTATGATATTTAAACTGAGCTGAGACATGTAACAGGAATCCTAGATAAATATGTTATAAATATAATTAAATCCTCTTCCAATTCATTTCTGAAACTGTTGCCAGGTTTGGCAAAGTTACCTACATTAAATTGTTTCTCCCCTACCTTACATTAAGCCCTTTCCTTCCTACTCAAACTAGCTTTCCTATTTTGCTGCCTGTTGTCTGAAGTGCTGAGCATTTTCTGGAGGCTTTCTGGCTTACTCCACTTCACAGGGAAGATCCCTTGATGCATTTTATTTCTGCTTTTGATATCCACTAACATTCCACACAAGAAATCCTTCTAAAATCCATTTTGTGTCAAGACAGTATAAATCTAGTTATGCATTGTGCTATATGTCACTGTTATATGTGTATATTTCCTTGCAATAATAAAGATAAGTTTATCATAATTTATTTTACTCTGCAAATGCCAACATGCTCAGCTCTCTGTTAAAAATTCTGCTGTGCACAACCTAGCATAGGATAGCCTGTCACCTATAAACAGTTGAGCTGGTTTAGTTTTTTTGTTACATAGATTTTTTAGCATTTCTGATGACCTTGGTTCAACCTTTTCAAACATGTCATTCTGCAGGGTCTGTGAGTCTACAATAAGAATGCCATAACTTGTCAGATTTTCAGCTTTAGAGATGTTCGTCATTCCAGGCTTGATGTGGCATCTCTGATAAATAGTTTGCTCAAAGATCTCTTCTGAACTTGGATATAATACACAGGTGTGTATCAGCATTAGCAACTTCTTAATCTGGTCCAATTTTTATGCTTGGGCTGGCAGGGTACTCAGAAAAAAATTCCCACATATATTTATCATCCAGGGCCTCCAGAGAATGTGGATGGTCAACAGGCTTGATAAGGCCACAGTATTAAGCAGACATTGCACCGGTATGTAGCATGCAATGGATTTAAATCACATCAGAGGTTTTAACAGTCTCTGACATCTAAGAGATCTAGACATCTTTACTCCTAATGAGAAATTTTGTCTGTTGGCAGAGATGTTAACAGAAAGAGAAAAAAAATCTGTAGCTGAAGGGTGTTTATCACCAATTCTTTTCAGGGAGAAGCATTTTCATACTGATGAGGAAGATCTAAAAACAGTAGACTTTTGTAAGCCAACTGAAGGTACAGACGTATCCCTAACATATCATGAATTTCTTTGTGTTGCTCATTCTGCAACAGGAAGTCTAATACTACTTACAAAGGCATTTCCAAAGTATTAGGGCATTTACGTGTGTTTTTAACTACTGTTTATAAGGCATTTTTGCTTTTCAGAAGAAGCATTGTTATTTGCTATAGACTCAAAGGGATAGCTGACTATTTGTTGAGGTGTGCATGTTTTGGAAAAATAAGTTCTCTAATCTCAGGGCAGGCCTGAAGAATTCAGTTAGCACCTGAAGGTATGCCACAAAAAGGCTGATAAGAATTGCATGTTAAAGGCAAGAAGGTTGAAGGGTTTAGCACAGAATGGCAAACACTTGTTTCACATGATATGTGAATGATCTTGAATTTTTGAAAGTTTTGTGTAGGACTTCTGTATGATGACATATCCATCAACAAGGTTAAAACAGAAGAAGCAAGAATTCTGCTTGTTTGCAAAATGGGATTTTTGCATTGTGTGTTAAAAATGTTTTTCTTGTAGTTCTGTAAGAATATGACAATTGTCATGCCTGACCAAATAGGAGTGAAATGTGTCCTCCATAGCCATGTCTTCAGAAATACTGTACATGTATATGGACATGGAACAATGGGAAAAGCTCCTTCCTAGCTTATTCCAACAGAAGATAACTGGTTCATACCATCCCTTTTAGAAATATTATTTTCCACTGTAACATAATCATTCTCATTCACTATGTAAACATCCAAATACTTTTGAGTCTTGTTTTACCATTGGCACAGTCCTCAGTTGTCAGAGTGACCACTACGGATTCATTATAAACCATGGAAAAAAAAAAAAAAATCATAAGGTTTACTTTCTAATCTGATGCTAGCAATTTCTAAAATTCACAGATGCCCTTTGCTCTTATTAGCATTTCCCCTCTTCCAACTCTCCTTTCTACACTGAGCAGTTTTGGTCTTGTGATGCATGTGGAAGTCTGTCATTCTTGCAAGCATTTTTGTCATCTGACACAAGCCTTGTCCCAGAAGTCAGTTGGAGTTGTTCTTTACCTGACCACTTCCTTTTGTGTGGCCACAGCCCAGGCTAGGAGTATGCAACTAAAGCAGTATCCTACCAGATCTGAATTTGCTGCTGTGCCAGCTGTGCCATTACCAGCAAATTCTCATATTGTTCATTTGATGGAACGAAATGCAAACATTGGAAGACATTTCAAAAATTGCTTGTGAATTTTCTTTTGCAAGTTTGGAGTATAACCTATTTTGAAATCATAAGCCCAAATACTGTAGAATTCAATCACTGTCAAATTGGTGCAGCCAAGCTATGTTGTGTGTATGTTTATGAACTTGTCACTGAATTGCATTAAGGGACTGACTACATATCTGCATGGAAAATCAAATCATAGTATTGAAAAAAGAATAATTATCTGCCATTTCCCCAGCTTGAAGAACAGCAGGTGAGTTTCACAGGCAGGTCAAGGTCACTGTCAAAGTGTGGCCTTTCATGGCACATTATTGGTCAAAGATCACCTCCTTTTCCATACTAACAAAGCAGGCTCCCACCAGAAACCTGAAGTTTGTCAGCGCTGTATTTGGGTTTCAATATATTCTTTATAAATAAAGATCCTGAGGGACATTAAACTCAATCTCCTAGGAAAATTGGAGCTGAATATTATCTGCATTACAATTGCTTTTATATATTATGTGGTAGGGTGAAAAACTAGATGCATTTCTGTCCTTTGTGAGGGTTTTGGTTCAGGTAGGTGGCATGCTGAAGTGGTAGGGGAACAATTCTTCCTTAACTATCTATTTATCTATTCTATCTTAACTACCTATTTGTGTTAGAGTTTATTTCATACACTCAGCATTGGTGCAGATTGCAAATTCAGTCGAAATAGTTGGTAAAGTAACTAGATTACCCTACACACCTGCTCCTGCCACACAACAGGTACAAGAGTACCCCTTCCCTGAACCACCACCTGGAGGTGTTCAGTCCTCAGACAGAGATCCAGAGCATAGCTGATCTTCACAAGGCAGAATGAAGGACCTTTACAGAAGCCTCTGTTTCTTTCTAAGCTGAGAGATTGCTCACTCCAGCACAAATGCAGACCTAAAGTGCACCCATCTGAGCAACTGAGAGATGTCCATCAATTTCCAATGCCGCAAACTAGCAAGATTAGATTACCCATGCCTTTATGTTCTGAGTGAAACAAGAACAGTGGCTACAACATAGTCTGCATCTTCCACACTGAAAAGTGCTTAATAAGAATATACTTTTATATTTCTGATGTCTCCCAGCATCAGGAGTACGTTGTCCAAATCCATGCAAGGGCAGAGAGAATCATAGGCAGAACTAAAAGGAAGGTTTACATTCTTCCCACTTGGCTGCCAGCCCATCCAATGCTGCCTCATTTCCCTGTAAGCAGTTTAAACTTGGTGAGGGGTACCAAACACCACACCTGTCTACAAAATGGCACTTATATACCTTCACCTAGTCTTCCTGAGTTAACTAGCTTTTCTTTTTGGTTGTTTCTTCCAGACTTCAACCTCTTACATCATGGAAGGAGCTTAAGTACCATACTGAGCCTGAGTAAAGTAAAGGTTTGTGGAACTAACATTAAGGGGCTACCAAGTTTCTTTCTATTCAAAGCAATGGCCTTAGTGGTTGCTGAACTGCTAGGCAAAGTGTAGAATGATTTCAGCTTAGAAAGGAAATTTTCTGTTCTGTAAATCTGATGCCTACTCTGCATCAGTACTCCAACACTATCACCAGGTTTAAAGGTCTTTAACAACTCTGTGATAGGTGAGGAGACAGAGATTCACACACAATAAAAACAGTGCTCCGAAGTCTCACACAAAATATTTTGCATGCCTGTTCCTTTTTGTCCTCTTAGTACCTATCACCAGGATGAGTAAGGTGGCTACAGGCTGACAGTTTGAATCATCATATCCCTACTTTACAGATTTCTGGAGGTCATTGTATATCATATTGGTCTGAGAGTAACAGAAGATCCTTTCCATGGTGACATTTATCTGAAGCACAAGCAGAACCTTCATGGCCTTCCAGCCTAATCAATATCCTTAATGCATGCTGCCCTTTCCTTCCCCCAGAATTTCCAGGATCTGTCCCTAAGCACATGAGCTTCATCCAAAGGCCACTTTCCTCTTAAAGAAATAACAAGTCTGAAATTATCTGTTGCTGTGATCACTGAGAAGGCCTTCTCATGGCTACCTTCCTGACTAACCTGGGCAGAGAGCTCATGTCAGTTTACCAGGAGAAAGCCACCCAGTTCATGAGTTTCTTTCAGGGATATGATGTTTCTATGTGACCTTGTACATCACAGAAATTTTCCCATCATAGCAGTTTCTCCAGACGTCTAACTCTAAATATCCCCTGAAACAGCCCCACTGCAGGTGCTTGGAGAGCACTTCACAGCCCTGCCATGCATGTTCCTCTTGGGATTCACAGTGGCAATGCCCCAGACTTTCTCATGAGGACCAAGGTACCCATTGTCTCTGTGGCCTCCCTGCAGGTCTTATCTGGTCACATTTCTCAGACTCCTCACTCTGAATGTCCTTTCCATAGCACATTTTTTCCTTCTTTTCCTTCTTTTTCTTTTCTACATTTTTCTTTTTATTTTTCAGAGTGAGATCTCCTATCTTATAAACATCATCTGTACTTTTTTGTTCTTATATGTGTTACTATGCTGCATATTTGGATGTATTCACATATATGTTTGACTCTTTCAGCCTAATGAGTAACCCAGTTTTCTTTATATCCGTCAGATGTACCCATCCTTACTTACTATGTTATAAAGACTGTGTAATGAGATAACTTAATTAGAACTACTTGTACTTGCTCTGAAGTCATCAGAACAAATATTTAAAAATAAGGGTCTAAAGTCAGACTTCTGTGGGACACAAACAGAAAACACACCCCTTCACTGAAGAGTCCCCATTAGCAAATACAATTTTCAGTAACTTTGCTGGCTTCTAGTTTGTTTATATGTGCAATAGTGTCTTGGCACAGCCCTAGTTTTTAATCAGAATGCAAAATATTTTTAAATCACATCTTGCAAAATTGAACTCTACAGTAACACAATTAGATTTGTCAGCCAGGAACACAATCTTTCAAATGAACAATGTAATTGAATCCCTTTTCCATGAATTTCATTGACTAATATTCTTTAAATTTCTATATTTTTTTGTTGATTGTG
This sequence comes from Oxyura jamaicensis, assembly GCF_011077185.1. Classification (NCBI taxonomy): domain Eukaryota; kingdom Metazoa; phylum Chordata; class Aves; order Anseriformes; family Anatidae; genus Oxyura; species Oxyura jamaicensis. The sequence continues at coordinate 82,024,546 of NC_048893.1, forward strand.
TACCACTGCTGTTATTCCAGTACCAATATCACCCCAACTGACCTATAACTTCCCATAAAAGGACATTTATCTCTTTAAAATGTTAACAGACTAGCTTCTTAATATTTTGCTGGAATTCTTCCAGTTCCTCAAAACTTGAGAAATTAAATCCCGTGCCTCAGAAAGCTTCCTGATCCACTTAAAAAAGTATTGACTGAAAGTTAGCAAGATCTTCTGATGTTAAGATATTTCAACTTTCATAGTGTTTTACTCAGCCGTTGCCAGACCATGGCACTTCTACCCATACAGTACCCTAATAGATCCTTTTTTAGGCTACTGTACCAGGAAGATACTTCTATGCTCCTAGTATTGCACAGGCTCTTGTCTCCTTTTCAGAGGAAGATAGAGTTTTTAGGTTTCAGAGGTCTCCACATTTTGGTACCTAGTAAAATGATCATGACCAGTATGACAGAGATTCTTCTCATGATGGTCTTTTCTGTGCAAAATCACAGCTACAAGGTTAAACATTCTCTAAGAAAATTCCACATTCTTAGGGGCACATGTTTAGCAACACATCAAGAGTGAGGTATGTTTCGTATTTTTTTTAATCAAGGATAACATTTTTTGTCTGTGTTTTTTATTTTTATTTAAGTTTTACCTATAATCAGTTGACAGAATGTAGGTATTTGGTATCAGCAACACAAATACTCAATAAGTTAATCTGCATAGGATTTCTTAGATTTGTTAAAACAATCCAACTGTCTGAAATGTTACTGTTTTTGTGTATAGTACAATATAGGTATCTTCCATATGTGCTAATCAAGTTTTTGTGTGTGCATCTATTAAAACTACATCTGATATCAATATATTTTGCCTGCTTTATTAATACACTATCTTTAATTTTCTCATTGTCCCTTATCTTTTCTCTTCTTTTCTTCAATGCTAAGACACCACAAGTTTGGGAGACTGATTCTATATGCCAGCCAAACAGAAATAAATAAACAATTTACTTTATTTAATTTAAATTAACTTTTTATTTATTTATTTATTTATTCATTCATTTATTTATTTATTTATTTATTTTAAGGAAAAGCAGTTACATGTAGATATATTGTTCTTAAATCTCTTATACATGTTGCCAACTATGTATGCATCTATCCAGTTTGTCTTATCCATCCTTGGTAATCCTTAGTGGTCTACTTGATAATTGTGGTTAAGATCACTTTTCTGACTAAAAAATCAGAAAATGTAAGTCATTCCTCTTCCTGCTGCGCTATAGATAGTCCATGAGACATGGCCTCTTCCTTAAAACTAGATGAAGAGAAGAGAACACTCCCTTTTGAAAACTGTAGTAAACACCAACACTCAACTATGTCAATGTAAAGGTCTGTATTTTTAATGACCCGTTTTTTCAAAGACTGGTAATTGGGAGTTATTGAAACTATCCTTTAAAATTGCCTTTTTCATAATAAGCATGCAAAATTGCAGAGCAGATGGAGCATCTGATGAATTCCATGAGCAGGTCAAGCAGTAAGTGCAGTGCCTTTTTTAACCATGAAGGTGACGTTCAAGAACCATGACATTACCTTGTATGCTTTAGCCTGTCTCATGCTCTCTCAGCCTCTTCCTCTCTTTTTGCAGTTGTCAGTTCTGTGCATGTAACAGGACTCCACTGAAGCCATGCAGCACTTTCCATTCTCCCCAGCAGCATTATGCACATGCTCTACTGGCTCAGCTAATCCCCGTGTTTCTCAAGAATGGAGGTCACCTCCTGAGAGAGGAGTGAAGGGAGATTCCTCCTCCTCTGTGGAGATGCCAAATACAGCAACACATGGAGCCAGTTGGTGCGAGTTCATGAACAAACTGTGACACATAAAAAAAGGATCTATGTAGAGGATGTTCTTTCCTGACGTTTCCAAGTCTGTTAAGTACAAAGTGACTATTAAAGTGCAAAATCCAGACCTATGTAATTCTAAGGCTTCTACAGGGTGGTAACAAGATGAGAAAGAGAAGGGAGTTTTCTGTATAATCATTTCTGATTCTAGGCAGATCTTCTTTCCTGTTTGTTTTCACATGATGTAGTACAAAGGGGAAACGACTGGCCTCCCCTTAATCCGGGTATATGCAACTGACTTACTGGCTTCCTGTATTAGCAGCCTCCATGATCCCTTTCTGCTCTGACAGTGTTTTGGGAATCTGTCCAGAGTGGCTTTCCAGCATTTTTCATTGACATCCTCTGGGTATCAATGTCAATGTTGAGATAGTCTTTTAAACACAGATACAGACCATCCAAGGCTTTGACTTGAGAACAAAGGTTTGAATGAGGGGCTATCTGTGGTGTGCTCAGCTGGGGTGGTCTGGGTGCATCAGCAGAGAAAGAGGGAATGGCATGAAATTGACTTCAACTTTCTTGGACCTGATGCTGACATGACCTTGAAGAGCATATGGTCAATATTTGGAGAAAAGGGGAAGCAGCTGGTCTTTTATGTCAAGATTAAGAGCAACATGGATAGGTCTCTGTCTCTGGGCCAGCTGAGGGCAGCATCCAGAGTTCTCATTAATTTTGTTACTGTAGACCTCACCACTTCTGCTGGTAAAATGAGTCTCCTGCAAGGTCTTCTAAACATAGGCCTGCAGCTTCACTGCAGTCCTTATGGGTACTTAATGGGTCAATTGATCTAACACAGTTCTCAGTTACATGTAGTTAACTTCGCTGTAATGAGAATTGTTCCCTCAAGGACATTTGCTCTCAGAGAAGAGTAAAGACTGGGCTGAGGAATTCTCAGCCTGAGATGTATGCATTTTCTTCTGGAAGAGGCAGTCAGATGTTGTGCATAAACTTATATCTGCTTTTGTCTGAAGTCTGGATCTCCATAGTTTTATGACACAGTACTCCTGTCCCTTGACAGCCTAATAAAACAAAACAAAACAAAACAAACAAAGAAACAAACAGACAAACAAAAAACATTTAAGTGAAATGTCCCTTAAACGCAAAAAAAACCATGATTCTGCTCTTTCACTATTATTCAACACACAGCAAACAGTGTCTAAGCTTGTTATTTTCTTAGTGGTACTGGCTGCTCTTGCCTGTTCTCTCTGGCTGCAGTCACTCGCTGGAGAGCTGAGCTTGGCAGAAACCATTGTGAAAATCTGATCTTAGACCTGTCATAGCACTTTCAGTAAAAGCGAAGGTCTTAGCCATGGTGTCCTGGCTGAAGGCCAACCCAGGTAATAACATAATAGATTCTTGTAGTTCCATGCAATTTCAACTAGAGTCAAGATTCTTCAGTGCTGCTGCAAGGTTTTATGCCATGCACTCTGACACTCAGTTCATAACAAACTATATGCTCCATCATTGCCTGAGCACCCTCTCCATAACAGTTTCTGCCTTCTTTCAGCATCACCCCAAGATATGTCACTTTTCTATGCCTGAATAGATTTAATCCAGGACTGTAATGTAAATATTTTTCAAGCTTTATGTCCTGTGTTGTGTTCTGATGTAATTAAAGACCTTACCAGAATGCAGCTAGCAGGCATTGACTCGCTAAAACAATCATGGCTCTGAATTTCCTAATAGTCTGAAATAAAAGTCTTAACTTTCATGTTATATCATTTACTTTGTTTTCCTTAGTGCCACAAACATATTTTACAACCTATCTATTCCTGTACTTCAGTTTCTCTGATCTACCATTTCTCATGTCCTTGGTGAGACGGGGAGGTTTCAAGCTCTTAGTGAAATTCACCAGATTCCTCTCATGCTCCTGACCCAAGTCACAGCAAATAATTCTGCCTAAATGGCAGGTCACTGGTGGTTGTACTGCATTAGAAACTATAGACCATACTGTTGTGTAACAGAGGGGGAAAAGCATTTAAAATTTTCTAGGTAGGACTTATTGGACAGTAAAATTGACACAGTTTAGATGTCTTGTTCTATAGAAAGTTCTGATAACATTTATTTTGGACCCACATCTGGACAAAATGTTGGAACAGTAATATTTTTACTGAAAGCAAACTTCTTTCTCAGAAAAAGTTTAGCTTCAGCTTGGTTCAATATAACTGTGTGTCCCTTGGAACTACTGCAGTGCCTCATGAGGGTGATACATCGTTTTTTTCAGTTGACGAAGTTCCCAGCCAGCATCCTGTGATGTTTTGTGGCCACTTGACTCTCAGAGTGCATTGCAAAAATTTAATGAGAGAGATGATTATGATGCATTATGGGAGTAAGATGTCTATAAATTACAATGTCCACAAGGCACATAGTAACTCTTGTGGACATAAATTAAAGCTGAGCTCCCCCATCATGAAATGTTTTAATTCAGTTTGACAAAGCAAAGTATTTCAATTTAGGCTGAGCTAATTCAAGACAAAGCATTTCATTTTTCCCAATGGGGAATAAATAGTTGAGCAAAATGCCATGGGGAAATTCAGAGTTCTTGAAGACTGCATTTCCATTCAGAAAAAAGATATTCATGGGAAATATCTGACCCCCTATAATACATACTCCATTTCCATATATTTATATAAATATATAGATATATATACCGTACCAAACACAGAAATATAAGCCAGGTCTGTTAAATATAGCTTAACATACTTAATATACACTTGGTGATTTATAAATTACAGTTTGATGTATAATACCCAAGTAGCAAGTCAGACAGAGGAAGTCATATAGCATTTTTTTTCTAATCCCTATATGGTTGAATCAATATGCGGCAAGCTCAGCTCACTGGAAGTTATTTTTCTTAGTTTCTCAGGAACAGAGAGTAAGAGAATGGAGAGGAAAAGATTGTACATTTCACCCCAGCCTTGATGTGTTCACAGCACTGACAGGCCCACTATTACTTCATTATTACCCTGTAATACTCCTAGCAATTGGGAAACATCTCATTAGCTTTGCACAGTCATTATTACCCTATAATACTCCTAGCAATTGGGAAACATCTCATTTAGTTTTGCATAGTTTTCTGGCTTCCCTTTTTACAAAAGGGATTTTTTCATATTTATTTTTTTCTTGAGACAGAGCTCTGTTACTGCAGAAATCTAGTGTTTATGTATTGTTGGCATAGGTTGATGTACACCTTCTGTATTACCATTCATTAGGAAAGATTTCACTTAAAGGAAGCTGTAAGTTATTTCACTTTGGGTTCCTAGCAAAATTATTTTCTTTTTATTTTCCCTAAAAATTTGTCTCCTGGAGACAAAATTTCTGTTTATGCCCCAAAATAGAGTCCTACCCCCGGAAACTGTGGCATCAGCTGTGGAAAGAAGTGAAATCCAAGCATCAAATCCAAACAGCTCACATTTTTTAAAGAGATATCACCATGGGAAAATTATATTACCCACTTGTTGTTCTTAATTCAGGAGGCATAGATCTTTGTAAACTAGTTTCAACACAAAAAGTGGCAAAGCAGCTTTATAAATTAAGGGTAACCATTCTCACAGCAACACTGCTGGCATTTGGAGAATGCTTGTCTCTCACAGATTCACTGTGGTTTCTGTAAGAAATGCATGGCTGGTGGTAACCTGGCTTGTGATGCAAAAGTGCCCATGGCTGCATCATCATCAGGATCCTGCTTCGAGCAACAGTGCGGAGAGCTATGGGAGGGGATATTTCTGATGCCATGGGGGTTGCAAGCAGCAAAGGTTTTAGAAGACTTTGTAGATACAGAGAGTTCATTGACAGGGGCACACAGGGAGAGTCATGTCTAACCTTCCCCCACCCCCAGGTTTCTGTCCAGCAGCTATTTGCTTCATTCCCCTGCTCCACTACACAACCTCTTCCTTTGAATGCCATAACCACTAGCAGCTCTGAGAGGTTTCTTGATGAGCAAACAAGGCTGCCCATTTTCCATTCTGCATTTTGCCCATTCACTTACAAGGTCTGACTTGCTGCTCTGCCTCAGCCATTTGCCTAATTATCTACTCCTGTGACCTTCTCAGAGTCTCTGCTTTCCAGGATGCGTGCCCAGCCTCCCCAGGATGGAGAGAGCTGCTGTTCTGTGATGATAGATGCAAACCTTTGCATTTGGGTTAATTCAAGCTTACTTTTGCTTGAATGGTCGTGCTCTACTAGGTGATCTGGACTGCACTAATAGTCTGAATGAATGCCCACTCTACCCATCCTCTGTAACACCACCAGCTTTGCCTTGTCTGCAGACTCTTTTGGCTATGACTTTGTGCTTCTCACAGTGTCCTGAGGGGATACACTTGCCCCTGTTTGCCAAGACTGCAGGTCTGGTGATTCCATTTATAATATCACTGTAGAAAATAAGCTTAAGATAAACAGGATAACAGCTGACAAAAAAAGCTGGAAAATACTGCCTCAGGAAGAGGAACAGCAAAATGCATTGGATGGTAAAACACAGGGCAGAAACACCCTAGGATGTATGTGTTTAGCTTCAGTACTTAGTCGATGGTCCTTCCAGTTTTTACATATATAGTGGTAATGAGACCCTGTGAACCTTCCAGGCAGATTTCAGCATCTGGGGAGGGACAAGCCTGTGCAGTTCAGGTTGCCTTTTCTTGGTGTCCTGAACCCTTTCTACATGACAGCATCACCATCTGTAGCTGCAAATTTGAGCTACAAATAGCATGAAACATTTTTTCCTTCCTCCGTGCCCGCTATGCCATTCATGACACCAATGTCCTGCTGCAGATCCATCCAGCCCTTATCCCACTTACCCTCCTCCTCCCCTATATTTGTGCCAGACTTATTTTGAGCCCATTTATATGAGCCATTAATCATAGCATGGTTAGTCATTTAAAAATAAAAAGAATTACTGGTGTGTGGACGTGACAAGTCATTTCCAGCTACTGAACAACTTGGCAAGGGATTTTTTTTTTTTTTCTCTTTGGTTGAAAATACTCTAGATACACTAGAGAGGTTTTTTATCTTTGTGTATAAAGAGAACATGCAAATGTGTCAGAGGGGGTGAGATGGGAAACAGCCAACTCCTGAGCAGTTGCTAAAAGATGACACTTTGTAAACTATGTTGATAACCCTCTGTGGGAGGAACAGCAAGAACTTAATTAGTACTGAAATATATCAGGAAAAGTCTTATTTTTAGAGTTCAGGAGGAAGCCTGCAGGGACTTCTTGCTCTTAACATTTTGTGCAGAATTACGGTGCCTTAACTCCTTGGGAAGGTGAGAAGCTTGACACCAAATAAGGTGACCTACAGTTTCCTGTGACTTGGCTTTATTCAGTCCATGCAAGTTTTTCTGACTTCTAGGAAGGGCAAAGATCAGACTTGTACTTTCTGGGATCTAAACTAAAAAGAAGTATATAGCTTTGTCATCTGGAAAAGGACCTCACCTATAAGGTGACCCAGCTCAATTTGCTCCTTGAGTAATCTTGGGAAAGTCATTGAACCTTTTTGTACTTCACTTTTACACTGGCAAGTGGCAATAGCAGGAGAAAAATTGCTTTTCCACCTTATCAATATTTTTAAAAATATTAAAAAATATTTTTAAAATATTTTTAAAATATTTTGTGCTTTTTGCATTGAGACATTCTCAAAACTTTAAAAATTACCTATAAAAGGACAAGGATAGCAGATGGAATATCTGGTAACAGCATCCTTGGATCATTCACCCAGCATGTGAGAGGCTTAAGACCAAGTCAAAAGTCTGACTCAGACACCTGAGGCAGACTCTTCTTCTTTACACATTCATACCTTAGTTACCAGGCTGTTGGTTATTCTAGGTCAGGACGGACTTGTTCTAAAGTGGAAGAGACTCTTTCAGATAAAAGTTTTTCATTAAAAATAGCTCTGCCCCCGGAAAAAAGATGCAATTTCCTGATAAGAAGCTGTTCTACTCAAATATTCTTCCCCATTCCAAATAACATTTTGCAGCTTTCACTCTGGGCTGGTCTCATCTGATAGATGGGTTTTTCAATGTTGCTTCAGTTGAAGTGAATAGAAAATATACTGTAAACCCTTCCTTGGCAGTGGCATTTAGATATTGTACTTACCTGAGCAGATTGTTCTAGTTAAGGACCTCCTTGAAGGAGAAAGGACCTCCTTGCAGGAGGTCCCTTGGTTTTACTGAAGAACACAAGAATTAACAAATTAATAAAACTGTGTAGTGAAAGCCAGTTGCTGAGACCTGTATGGGAGCCTATCTGTGGATGAACATAGCTTTTCACGTTCTTCCACAACATAGCTGAACAAGAAGATATGGTGAGCAAATCATTGTATAGCATCATAGAAAGAAGCCTAAAGATAATCCAAATCTCCTTTCACTGCTTATTTAAATAAATTATTGTTCCAGGGAGAACTGACATTTTGCAACCTCACAGACATATTTATAGGAGGTAATAATAATTTGCAAAAATGGTGTAAGCCTGGGGTGGCTGGGTGGGGGAGGAGGCAATTGATCTGGATGGCCAAAACAGATTGGTGATGAATGATTTAAACTGTAACATGGTGAGCCGATATTAAATAACTGGGAACTTCATAAAAATGTCATCTGAGCAAGAGAAAAGGCTTTGACAAGGTGTGAAGGATTCAGAGAGCTTGCACCACATCAGGTCAAGGCTTTTGATCTCTCCCGACACAGGGCTTCTCCAGCAACACAAGGCATCAGCACAGAGGAAGTTTGCAGCCCTAATGGATGCTAAGGACATGTCCAGGCTACTCTCACTGATGATCTAGTTCTACCTCACTGCACAGCAGAAAGACGCATGGCAACACCATGAGAAAAACAGACTGTGGCATTCAAAATGTTTATGCATTAGCCAGTATAAGGCTCCTGAGCCACAGGTGTGGGTATGGTCTGGATGACTGTCAGCTGTAAGAAGAGGTGAGGAAATGACTTGGGTATATCCAGCCAGTGTCAGTGCTATATGGACAAGACTAGTAACAGCTTTGCTGTTATCTACAGGACAAGACTAGTAACAGCTTTGCTGTTATCTTCAGGAGGATCCGTCCCATCTTCAACATGTACTGAGCCACATGGATGGTTCTTCCGTGTTGGGATTCCCAACTTTGCAGCAAAACCACTTCAGTAAACAAGACAAAAAGCATGACACCTCTCTGTAGGTGTCCTGTTCCCTGGAGCTTGGGTAGCTCCAAACCTTTCTCATAATAATAAACAATTCCCTTCTTTTCATTGCAGCCTGGAAGATAAATGAAGCAAAAACCAGCCATGCCCAGGGAAAGGAAGTCCACAAGAAGTTTTGAATATAATTGAAATATAAATGTCAGTGTACCATACAAGAAACACTGCTCTAAGCTATATACATCTGACTCCCTTTCCATTTTTTAAAGATCTCCCTTAGGCCAGCTGACAGCACTACACTTTAATAAGAGACATGTGTTGTCAGACACTTACTGTTCAAGAAAGAGTGCTGAAGAACCCATCAACTCTAACAAGCAAGAAAGTCTTTTTATGCAATGGGAATCATTTATTAAGATGGAGAGGAGGCTGAAGACAATTTTAGCTATAGTTTTTAAAAACCTCCAGTTTTAGAAGAAATTGTTGCTGGAGCTGAAGCAATATTTTAAAACCTGTAAAATTTTCTTCCCTATGTTTTCATGCTCTCCTCCTATACAGACTGGAGGGAGGAAGAAGTTATCAGGGATCAGAGCATATCAAAAAAGACCATCTACATACCTCCTGCTCCCTCTCTAGGAAACCATCTACATATCTCCTGCTCTCTCTCCTTATACCAGTGATTGAATTCTGCCTTAAGAGAATCTCAGCCTCTCCAAAGTTTCATGGCTATCTCTGTTAGAGAAGTTAAATTGCCACTCTAGCTGCTGGCTCCTCGTTCTTTGTTTTCACTCCCAGTTGCTGCTCAGGGGTGAGATGAACAGGGGGAAATGCATGCATTCATCCTCATAGCCATAAAGGCTATTTTAAAGAGATACAAGGGTGCCATACTTGAAACACATCATTTCTCATGCCATGAACAAGACTGCCAAACCAGTTGGCCAGGTCATCCTGAGAAGCAGTTGCAGCCAGTGATTTGAGAGCAGTGGATAAGGTGGCATTTATGTTTGCTTAGCTGGTCCCTCAGAACACCACTGCTAGGAGCAAAACACTCTGAGATTTCCTGCTGTATAGTGAAGGGAAGAAGGCAGACAAGAAGAAGTGTATTCATTGTTTTAAGTGGAAAGTTCCCTGAACCCTAAAAAAGGACAGTATATAGATTCATTTATGGGAAGGTGTGCCTTCCAAGACCAGTAGGAGAAACAAAATATTGTGGATTTTCTCTGTTATCAATGAACTATTAATCATGTTTGGAGTGATATTCCCAGATTGTGCATAGCAGATAGGGTGTCCAGTTGCCACTTGGACTTCTGAGAACCCACTCTGTTGTGGCAAGCACAGGCCATGATTAGTGCTAACCATACCGTGAAGTGGTTGTGAGTGGAATTAAAACATGTCATATGGATAGCCACTAATGTGATTGTTTCGGGTTTTGGGGAAGTGAGTGGGGAAAAGATCAAATACAGCACAAGGGAATCCCTGAGAGACAGAAAGACTCAACCATTACTATCTTCCAGCTGGAAAACTGAGTTGTTGAAAGGAGACTGTGGTTTTAAGGAAACTCACTGGATAAAATCTGACAGGGTGATAAAAATAGTTTGTATTTTTATTCCATCTCCAGCAGCACCCATGTTATTCCCAGCTTGGTCATGACTTAGGTCTCAGCTTCCATCTGGGAGGTCGTTACTTTGTGTCAGATGTCTCAGAATCCCAGATGTGGCTGCTAGGCTGCTGCAGCAATCTTTCATGCTAGCACTCAAATTCAGTGATATTTCTTTACCTTTATCTGTGTGACCCACTCCTACACCTTCATCTACTCTTTGCCCTACTTTCCACTGCAAATGTCTTTAAAGACCAATATAGTACCCTATGACATCACCCGGGGCTAACCTCAGAGGTAGCTGAATCAAACTGTTAGGGTAGGATTCACCATGTCTAATTTCAGATGTCTGCAAGGAAGCACTTTATGATTCAGTGTGTTGTCTAGGGTACTTTATACAGTCACAAAGAGAAATAAACACTTTTAGGACATGATCTGTTCCACTCATTTTAGATGGCTACATTACACTGAGGTAACTAGCACTCTGTAAAGGGAGGCTATGCACCCTGACATCTAAATCAGAGGAAGATGCCCACATCTGGTCAACTGCATCCCACCCATCGTGACTAAAGGGAGAAAGTCTGTCATATGTGCTCCCATTCAGAATTTACACTGTTCAAAGTGCTCCGCTGAAGCCATTAAGACTCTTCATATGATGAGGTTGTATTCAGTGTTATGTGGCTCTGAGTTAGATCCATGAAGAAATCAGAAACTGTGAGTGCAAGGAACTCTTTAGAGCAATGTTAATCTTATACAAGAACATCTTTGGTACGTGAAAATCCAGCTTCCACTCATGGCTTCTGGCAGATGTCTCAAGGCCCTTATGAAATAATGATGCATACAACAAGGGAAAGGATAAACAAACAAACAAAGATTTGCTAGGAAATGTGGCTCTAACTGTTTTTACTAAAGCACGGACAAAAGTTTTGCTGAAGCAAGACACTTTAAATCTACAGTTAGTGTCTAAAAGACCCTAAGTGACTAAACAGTACCTCACTCAGCAAGATTGCAGCTTGAGGTTACCGGCAACTGGTTGCCTAGAAATTGACTAGAAGCAAATATGAAAATAGATAATTTATTTTCTTTGCATGGAGAAAAAATGATTTTATATGAATCAGTTGAGTTTCTTTAAATTCTTCAGTTTCTTAGATCATGAAGTGATATTTCTAACAACAACATTATTTGTAAAAGAGTAGGTAATTTTGCTGTGAATTTGCCTAGAAAGTTAACAGGAAAATATGCCTATACAGAATTTGGCAGGGAGGAAATTTTCTGTCTTCCATGAATCTTATTATTTCGCTTGCATTTGATCAGAAAGAAAAAGCCACAGAAGACAGAATTGACTGAAAATTCACATCTTCCAATAGTTTTATGGAATGTTTCTAGATGCTTATAAATCTGAACATCACGTCAATGTTTTAAAAGTGGGGATTTTGATGCTAGTATGTAATTGTTGGTTCATTGCGGCTTGTGGCACCAGATAGTTGTGGTCCACTCTGGTCTAAATAATGGTGCCTTCTCTCCATCCTGATTTTTTTCTGTTTTAATTTTTATACTGTTTGCTAATTGTGTGGAATCATCAATATTTTAAGCTCTGAATAAACATGCAATTTATTTATATAGTGGGCTTGATTTTGTGCTATTTCTCACCTGAATGTGATACAGTCTCTTTGCAATGGAAGGAACCTGCAAATCACAGTCACCCAGGGCAGTTCCCCAGGCAGGGCATGCTGTTTTCTCCCACCCACAAGAATGTGCCTCACAATACAGAGGGGAAAGATGGGCAGTCCATACACACTGCACACTAGCTGTTGATCAGATCATGGAAGACAAGGCAATACAGATGACAGTAAATTAGAGCTGAGTTTAAGTTTCCTGTGAAGCAACACTGCACCGGATAGAGGCTTGATAGCTGCAGCATGAGACTCTGCAGGACACAATGGTCTCAGTCTTTAGAGATACCTGTGCTCCACTCTGGCTCCCTGATGCTGCACTGGCAAGGACCATGCTGTCTCTGTTGGATTTGCTGCAGTGGTGCCAAGCAGAGAGTCCCAGAGCCACCACACCCTCCTTCAGCCCCAGACATGGGGAATGATGTGCACCGCTGAGTCAGCCACCAACTTTGGCCTTTAGCTTAAAGCCCACAAAATTAAAGGGCTCTCTGCTGTGTTGACAGCTGGATCCATTTTGGTTATGACTGCCCTCCAGCATCACACTGCTTTTCTGAGTATTCCAATGAGATGACGCTAAACAAAACTCAGCTGAATTTTTCAGACTGCAAACAGCTTTTTGAAACAAGAGTGCCCCTGCCACACACCCCTGGGTAGCGACCATTATTCATTCTCAAAAGGCAGCTTCAAACAGAACACCATCTATGTTTGATACACCCTTTCTAAACATTAGGGCTTATTCTTGGATGAACACAATACCCTGGGGCTGTATTAAAGAACTCATTGTTAGAGCCTGCAGGCCTCAATAAATATGTCACAGTGTTCAGCTTGTGATTTAAAAAGAAATAATGTTAGTCATATAGATAAAAGTAACAAAAAACTGCCTCGCACTTCATCTGCCCATTATGAACACCCTGCAGTGAGACTGGAGAAGGGGCACCAATCAGCTTGGCTGTCTGGGAGTTCTCTGTAAAGGACACTCATACAGAAATCACTGTAATGCTCAGTGTTGCACTGTACTGCTCCAAGTGCCCAAGTATATGGGGAGGAGTGACACAGCTGCTCCTTCCCCACCAGTGCATCTCCCTGTGGAGATTCATGCTGAAGCTCTTTTTCCCCATCTTTGACGTCTGCAGGAAGCCAGTGTGGGAGGTCTTGGTGTGCTGCAGAAGAACATGCCTCCTGTCTGCAGCAGGCTGTACTCAGCATTTATTTCTTGAACTATGTCTGGCTTTTGTTCAGCCAGATCCCTGCCTGGTGGAGACAGGCATGTGGATGTGAAGGATAGGGCTGAAAATCAATAGCAGCAAAGTTTGCTAGGGAGAGCACTGCCACAGAAAAAAAGGAAAACACACCAAAGATGTAGGGAAGTAGTAGAGCAGTGTGTTTTAGTGAGAGAAAACCACTGACATTCTCGTGTGGGCCAGAGGCCTTTCTAAATTGTTCACAGCTTCTAAATACTAGCACCAATAGCCAAAAGTCTAAGGCAGTTATTATCAGACCATGACCCAGGAATGAGATCAAAGTCTTCAGACCCAACAGATAAAACTTCTTGTGGTCTGGAGTGAGGACCAGCCAGTCTTGGAGAGAGCAGCTTACCTGCTTATACACACAAGAGAACATCATATTAATACTTCACTGACTTCTTTGCTCATCTTCGAACACTAAGCCTTTCAGGGTCTCACATCTCAGCTTTAATAGATTCTGTAGTAACAAAGAAAAAGACATACTGTGAGAACCATTGTCATCTATCTCCTAGGTCAAAATGGCAAAAGCATCTTATGTTCTTGGCAGTAAGGCATGGATTTTGCAGGAGATGAGAATGGTCCCATATGGAGTGACCTTCAGAAAGAAACTCTTTTCTTTTGCCTGCCTTGATGAAGAAAGAGGAATAAATGAAGAAACAGAAAGGAAGGAAGGAAGGAAGGAAGGAAGGAAGGAAGGAAGGAAGGAAGGAAGGAAGGAAGGAAGGAAGGAAGGGAGGAAGG
>NC_048893.1:82039181-82063395 GCF_011077185.1 Oxyura jamaicensis
AAAGAAAAGAAAAGAAAAGAAAAGAAAAGAAAAGAAAAGAAAAGAAAAGAAAAGAAAAGAAAAGAAAAGAAAAGAAAAGAAAAGAAAAGAAAAGAAAAGAAAAGAAAAGAAAAGAAAAGAAAAGAAAAGAAAAGAAAAGAAAAGAAAAAATAAAGGAGACTGGTGACTAAAATGTGAGAGAACTGAAGAGAAAAAGGTGAGAGGGAAGATGAGTGAGTTATAATAAAAATATAAGGAAAAAAGCCTGTAAACATGATTACTGAAACTACATAAAAACTTAACAGCTTGTATGGAGTTTATAATAAACAGATAAGTCCAATTAAAAACTAGACAAATAACCCATTCCAGAATGAAGAAGAAATTGAAAGATAGTTTCTTTGCTCATTGATAGCTATATCAATGATATATCAATTCCTCTATCCGCTATATCAACTCCTCTTTTCCTCAGCTATTCCAGAAACTTAAATTTCAGTCAATTACTTGTACGCATTTGCACTCCTTTGCATTGTAACACAGGAGAATGCCTTCACCATCTAGACAAGGGAAGAACTTTGGGCCATTCTGAAATTTTGCCATCTCTAGTGAAGAAAGGTTTAAATAGTGACAGAAGCTTTACAGCACAACACAGACAGAGAAACAAGACACTCCATCTTGGGGAGATGACACATACCAACTTTGAGGCTTGTTATTGATGTCCTAGCAGATACAACCACACCAGATTATCCTGGCAGGAATGGTAGCATGCAGCACAGAAGGTGCAAACAGTCATTTTAACTCACCACGGGACGTTTGAGGATGTTATTATAAGGAAGAAACACCTATCAGCAAAAGAGTGGCAAAACGTGTTTGTAGTCTTCTCATCAAAAAAAAAAAAAAAAAAAAAAAAAAAAAAAAAGTACTTATTTTGAAAACAGAAGTTCAGATGAGTATTTATTGGGCACACACCTATTTAAAATAAAGATTTGGCTGCCAAAGCAAGAGACCCAGGAAAAGAGAAGGAATAAAGTCAAGAACTTTTAAACTAAAGTCCTTGAAAAGCAAGAACTCATGAAACCTCTGTGAATCTCAGTAAATCAGTAAATGTCATCTGTATGTTAATTTTTTGCCACTGAAAAAGCAGAATAGCATCAAGGAAAAGCATGCATGCTTTAAACAGACAAACAAAAACCCTCCAAAACACACCAAACCCTAAGCCATCCTGGAATACAATTACTAAGACACTTGTATATACGCTCCCAATGACCTGTATTTATTAGTCACTGGGTGATTATATTTTCTCAAATAAATAAGTTGTATATGTCTGACTTTCTATCACTCCATGAAAACAAAGTTATGTAAAAGCTAGTTATTTGCAGCATAACCTTTCTAAAGAAACCTCAGCTGATATCAGGTAATTATTTGTCACCCGAATCTAATACTTTCTGCCCTGTGCCAAGTAATTTTCATGGGATCTGCACGGTGTGATGTGGATCAGAAATACCTTCACCATCCGTCACTGCTCAAAATCACCGGGGCTGGTTCCATCTGCCTGTGTTTACCCAGCAACCAAAGTCGCGTTGCTAATGTGAAGGTCGCCCCATGTGAACCCATCAATCAGCGAGCTGGCGTTTTCAGCCCCATACGGATATCAGAAGTAGGTTCAAGAGAACAGCTTAACCCTTCCTTGTTTTAAATGCCAAACACATCTATCCTTCATAAGAGTAATTTTCAAAATTAAATCCAAAGTGACTTTCAACATACGGGTTAAGAGCCATACCTGCAAGATGCACCTGTGACCTGCACATCCAGAACTATAATTTTTGTAGTGAACACATCACAATGTAGATAGTGATATTAGAGCTAATTGAACTGAAACTTCTGCATTTAAATTTTCAGAAAATTCCTTCTACTGTACAGTCAGCTCTACACTGACTACCAGCTATACCAAAAATAAAATGAAATTATTTCAGGTCAAAACATGTTACATTTAATGACAAATAGCTTTGATTTTCTGTAAGGTTAAAGTGGTTCCTGTATTCTTATATCCTTAATTTGATTTTTTTGTAGGTCTATATCAAGATTATAAATATAGTCAACTGCTCAGTCATAGTTTAGGCTAATGTGCTATTTGTTTTGTATAGACATGTATTTCTGTGATTAAAGCTAGACACACTAATTAATTTTTAAAAATCTATTTCTAAATTTTCTTCAGACTTGGATTTCCATTAATTTCTTTCTTGTCTGAGATTATTAAATGGATGCTTTGTCCAATCTTTCCTCAGATTGTAAACTCTTCACAATTGACCTGCAATGACTGATCCAGTCATCCCATATTCCCAGTACCAGGCCTGGGAGAGTCATGTGTGTGTTGGAGCCCTGAACAAAGAAGCAAAGATTTTGAAATTGGTACATAGTACAAAGAGTCACAATGGCAAGACCTGAAATAGTTTATCTTTGAGCTTGTGGTAAATAAATATGTCTAAAGGAGATTAGATCTCTGTGTACAACTGAAGTGAATCCATCTCTGGGCAATAGTTCATAGCATTTTAATTTTTTCTGATAGATGAGACCAGAGAGTGAAAAATATCAACTGAAACTGATGGAGTTAATGTTAATAGGGGTCATTCTACCTGCTTTAATTGGAACCTGGCCTGCATGTTGCTTTACCAAATTTTATCCCCATGAAAAAAATACTCTGAACCATTCAGTTCAACAGTTGAGATAATGCAGATTATAGCTGGAGCTAATAAAAGTTGGTCTTTTAAAAAGTTCAACTCTGTTGTATTGTTCAGCTCTCTCTGTGGGAAGACAGTTACCTATGAACTAATACATAGCATATTTATATATGTCCTAGATTATGTCACTGGCTTATTTATTTATTTATTTGGCTACTTTCATTTTTTAATAAAACTGTTTTAAAACATGTGATCTTAACCAATATTTAAATGCAAAATGGAGTGATCAATTTAAAGTCACCTTGTTTTGAAAAAATAGTGGTATTTTTAGGTGATGTAATTTTGTGAAAACTTCCTAGAAATACGAGTTTTATGATGTTTTTTGCAGTGACTGCACTACTGAATTTGCCACTTGTATTTGAGACCATTAGTTTACATGGATTCTTGTCTGTATCATTCTTCTAACGCCAATAGTGTTAGAGGGGAATGTTTTTGGCTTCTTAGGTGTTTTGTTGCTTACACAAAATCCAGTGACAAGTCATCAGAATGCTTGTGATGAGACAGTGGTCTCAGCAGCTTTCTGCAGTGACAGGGATGACATTGTGAGGTGCTAATACAAGTCAGTGATTAATGAGATACAAGAACTGAGATAGATCAGGTTGGATTAGGCATACATATGCTTCATTTAAATTAAAACAGTGACACAGAGAAAAAAAATGTTATGTTTTGTTGCCTTGCCAGAGACCAAGCTATTCGAAGTCACTGTCTGACTTTTCAGTGTCTGTGAGCTTTCATGTGAAAGGATCCAGATTGTCATCCAAAGACTCACTCAGAGAAGTCTTATGTAGCCTGGCAAATCATTGTCTCTAGATCTGAACTCTTTCTGTCTACTGCCTGTATGATATCTGAAGCTGCAGCAGCACAAACAGATAAAGGAAACAGCAGCACAGATTGTCCAACAATGCTGCTTTTTGCATACAGCTGCAACAGATTTAAATGCTATTTGTGGGTAGGTATTCACTGATGTGGCATTCCCAGTGGCAATCAGAAAACCCTGATGTGGTTTTCAGGTCCCCATGTGTTCATATCTAGGGCTAGTAGCACAACAGTTTTTGTGTTTAATGCAGAGGATCATTAAGAGATTATGCTAGATGATGTCAGAAATCAAAAAATCTGAATTCTCCTCCCAGCTCCCTTTCATCTCATTCTGTGATGGCCAGTACACCACTTACAACACTTACCTTCTGTGACCTTGGCCAAATTGCATGTTACACTTATGTTGGGATTTAAAATCAGACAACCCATGCAAACAGGCAATCCTGGTCCTGTAAAAATGTGATTTATATCATGGTAATTTTTATATCATGGTATTTTTTTTTTTTTAATGGATAAATATTAATCAGTTGAGAATAATCCATGATGTGGAAGCACCACAAGCTCAGCATAGTACTAGTAAAACCAACCGAAATTCAAGTAGTGTTACAGATGTACTCACTGTAATTCATTTTTGTGTTGAAAAAAGCCTACAATGCTTAGCAGATTTTGCAGCTTGTAGAAACCTGTGGAAAGGATTTTAGGAATCTATGGCTATGTGTTACCATGCATTGGAACATCAAGGAGTGTCCTCCTTGTAGACTTTTCCAGTCTTTCCTTCCCACTACAATAGTCTGTCTTACAAGACAGAATCTCCTATTAGCACTTTGATCTACTTCCACAATGACAGTTCCATGAAAGCATGGTTTAAGCCACCTCTTCCTCCATGCAACAAAATGCAGTATTATTTGGGAATTCCTATGATTACTGTGGACTCCTTAATTTGAAACACCAAGAGATTTTATTTAAAAAAAAAAAAAAACTTCTGTGTTTTCTTTTTTTGTGCTAAATCATGCTCTTCCCTTTCCTCTCAGTGTTTAAATAGAGAGTGACTTCAATGGAATTGATAAGGACTATTGAAGATTAGTGTATTGCCTCAGATGTAATTCCTCATATGAGCAAGAGTAGTGTGCTTTGGCCTTTAGATACTTTTTTCTTTGCCTCGCTCAAGGTTTTGGCAAATCATTGCGAAGACAGACCCTTCATATCCAACAGGCTGTAATACAACATAGTTTGATACCTCACAATATACTGAGAAGCTTGTTCACAGAAACCTGGCTCAGCTAGAGGAAGCAGCACATCAGTAAGCACCTTTTATCTTGTACCATGTTTAATACAAAGGAGTTCTTGGATGTGGACGGGATCACACCTGCTCTTTCAGTGCAAAGTCTTTCACTGACAAGGCTGTGTGTGAAAGTTGGCAACAAACCAGCAGTCAGTGCTATGCGTCTGGACCAAAGCACTGATACGCTGCTAAGTCTTCAGCAAAGGTCTTCAAAGTATTTTACCACTACTAGAGGGAAAAACAAAAGTATTTGCAAATGCACAACTGCTGAGCTCTGTCTCACTGGTGGTGTGGTCAGAAGATGCAAAGAGCTGTCCAAAGTGCATCTTGGACAGATGCACATGTCTGGAGTCCCTCAAAGAAAGAATGAAAAATGAACTCTGCCTTCTTCTGCTCCAGCATCTGAATTTTAACCTGGAGCTCTTCACTGCCCTTGATTACCCCTTTCCTGGACAGCTGTAACAGTCACTGTGGGAGCAGCGAGAGATGCCTGGGATGGGGATTGCACTATGGTTCATCAGATCAGTATGGAGGAACCTCAGCAAAGATGCAGGACAGAAGTAGAGCAAGGTGCTGCCATCTCCCTGGTCTCACTATACCCTTTGCAGCCTGGAGGGAAGAGGGAAGCAAAGCGAAGAGAGAGAGAGAGAGAGAGAGAGCAAAAGGAGAAAATAGGAATGAATTAGTTAAAAAGTTACTCTCCATGTGAACCTGTCAATCTTCCGTAGAGGATTAGGCCCACTACAGCGAGGGAGCCCAGGCACAAACACACACTCACACACACATACACACATTCACATGGTATCACTAAGGCCTTGCAGTTAATTATAGCTCTGAAATCTGACAGAGAAAAATTAGAGGGGAGGAGGACAGCTGCAGGATCCTGGGGTGTAGGGTCTGATTTCCAAGTAATCTGTGGCCCACCAAAGATCTTCACTTTGGAAAAATAAAGTTCAGCCATTTCCAGTTCCTGCCTGCTGCTTTTCCATTGCCTCATGTGTGTTGTGAGCCTCCGAGCTCCTAGCAGGGTCCCATAGCAGCAACCTAGCCCATGCTAAGCAAGGGTGTCTTGTGCCAATGAAAAAATAAACAGGAATGGGGACTGCTCAGACCTCCTTCTTTTCTTTCTAACTTGGTTTTCTTTCCATCTTGTTGCAGGAGAGGAGTAAGAAGACTAATTTCTTTTTTTCCTAGCTCTGCCTGAAAATCTCTCCTAAACATGGCATTAAAATGAGGTTGGCAAGATCTTTTTCAGATCATGTGTCATTTGGTTTTTCTGGCCTCCACAGCCAGAGCCTTCAGAAACAATCCTGTTGATCCTTTGTTTGGAAAATAAGGAGAAAATACAAGGTCTGTGTATTGCATCTGTCTGCCTTTGCAGCATGGGAGACTTCAGTGTGTCTTCCTGCCCTTCCTGCCCTTGCTTACCTGTTTACACATAATGATCCCATACTAAAGTAACAGAGACCTCATAAGGTAGTTGCAACATGAGCTGGAAGGCTGAGTGTAAAGCTTACACAAAGCTAGGGTCACATTGTTTAAGCCTGGTATCTATGGTCTGGGCCACAGTGGTTTGAGAGTTATTGCAATGTACACAGGCAAATAATAACACCTCAGAGGCCTAAAGTACAGTCAGGAGTCAGGATATGGTCCTCACCGCATGGTCAACACCATTGTTGGATACAATGGCAACTTTTAATGTATCTTGGAAGAAATAAGTTCCAGTGAACTGTAGAATATTAGAGATGTGCCAATGCTTGAAGAGGAACCGTGGTGTCTTAGGGAATTGTAGGTCGTTTAGTTTGACAACCACCCCAGGCAAAAATCATGGACTGGCTGATCAGAAGATGGAAAACACTATGTAATTTTAATAACTTTTTAAAGTTAGGAATTTCTCATAGCAGTTCCTTGTTTAGTATTACCATTGTTTACCAGTATTTTGCAAAGAAGACTAATTTGAAACATCCGTAGCAGCTTAATGTCTTGCTGTACTACCAGACACGTACTAAATGCAATTCATCTTCAACATAAGAATAAAGTGCAAACCTCACACAAATCCAGACCCAAGACTCTGTCAGAGCTCATTAGAAGTTAAACACAATGCAAAATATCATGTTCCTTTTGAAATCCATTACAAACTATTTTTAAATAGTCTAATGGTGGTTAACCAAACTCTCATTTCCCCATTCATAGACACTCATCCAGGATATACTATAACCTCTCAGAATTCTTTTGAGTAACAGATACATTCAGTCATCATTGGCCAAGCAGAGAGACATCTTCAAGACATTGGTGAAAGCTGAACACATTATCATATCCAGTTCCTTCAACCAAACTTTCAATGAAGCTCAGCTGGCATAGCATGAGCCAGAGCTAATCTGCTGTAATGTAGGTTAGGCAGGTTAGTAAAAATTACCTTTATCAGTGATTTGAGCTATAACAGTCTGACTTTGCCCTAACACAAAGGTCATTCACATAGTCTGGTTTGCCAGCTCTCTGGAGTAAGCAGCATCTTGTAGGCAAACCTCAGTCAGATTGCTCAGGGCCTTGTACAGCTGTGTTTTGAAAACCTTCAAGGGATGCAGTCTTAGAAAGCCTAAGGTGACATTTCTTCCCTGATGGCTAGGCCCATTACAAACTGCCTGTTCCACTTTGGAGAGAACATTTCTCTTGGCCAGCTTCCTAAGAATAAAATCCTCTGCACCTCTGAGTTGATTCACAACCTCTGTGAATTTAATGTTTGTCTTGCATAATGATTCCATTCCAGTTAGATGCATGTGCAGGGCATTCCCCAGGAGATACAGATATGGAAACCTAGCATCACCACCCACGTAGACTTTGCAGATCCAACTGGATGCACGCATTGACTCTGGGTCAAAAGATTTTCTTGCAGCTGATAACTGCAAAGCAAGAAATCTTATAACTGTTCCAATTCTGATTGCATAGCTAGGTGATGGTGGATGATACACGTCACCTATCCATACAGTTCCAGCTTTAATGCAGTCATGATTATAGCTAGCCAGCTAGGTGGTTTCACCTCTCAAGAATGCCTTGGGTTTGCCAGATGGAGGCTCTAGTGAAAGGCAAAGCACCATAAGCCTGATTCTCCACTAACTTATTCCTTCATATAATTCAAGAGAAAAGCTGCTGAAAACATAAAGACAGCCTAAGCGAAGCAGGGAACCTGGTGCTGTAGGGTTGCTATCAGGACCACTGAACAACCAACAGGGAGCCAGCATTCCCAGAAAGCCAAGTCTACAATATGTCCCTGGGCGCTGCAGCCACAGCACTTGTGTCAGGGCTCTGCGTGGCTTTGCTGCTGCATTGCATTGAAACACTTCTTTGGAGGCCTAAGTTAGCAGGCAATGCTGAAACAAGGTCCAGGGTGCTGACAGACCCTGTAGTCACAAAGCTGCTTAAGCACTTGCTGTTTTCTCCATCAGGGCAGAAATTACTCCCTGTTTAACTGTTTACACCACAGCCTAGAGAGAACAGAATCTAAGAAATTCCTGGGTACTGTAACACCTTAGTTAGCCCACAGTTCAGCTGTTCTCAGTTCTGAGTGTTTCCTTCCCTGCCCTTCAAACCCTTCATTCTCCTGGCTTATCCACCATCCATTCATTTTCTCTGCTTGGTATTTTTTTCCCCATGCCTCCTTTTTACTTTCTTCCCCCAAACCACTTCTCCTCCCCTCCCCCTGCCTTGCATTTTCTGGCAGAGTTTTGGACTCTGAGTTCAGTTTTATTCTTCCCTGGAGAAATGACTTAATGCCTTGGCTCTAATGAGCAGTTTGCTAACTGTGAGCCCTTGCTGCTTAGTCTGCATGGAGATGTGTGTGCCAGTAATTGGGAGCCCCATTTTTCTTCTGCTTTACTTTTCTTCTCCTCCCCACCCCCATTTCTTTCCCCTAGTCTCATTTAGCCATATGATGGTTGAAGAGAGCAAAGACTCAGACAACTTGGTAAGACTTTTGTATTAGATCACTGCTGTTCAGGCACTCAAGAGAACAAGCTCAACAGCTCAGGGAGCACGGATTGCAACTGTAATGAACCTCTTGAGTGTATATAAAGTTTCCCCTGTGGGGATATTTTCCCATTTATTTTGCAAGCAGATTAAGCAGCCTGTGAGTTGCATATGCTCTGCAGTGTGGACACTGCTCTGGGCTACCATCTGCAAATGAATGTGTCAGCTGAGCCCTGCTTTCCCAGAGCTTTGGTTGGCTGAAGCCAGTCTGTCTACCAACAACTTTCCAATGTTCCCAGCTTTGACCAATTCCCGTCTACCCCATAAACACAGGATTTCTCTGAGTTTTAAAGGCCCTCGGGTACCCTAACTTGATCTGTTCCGTTCAACCATTTCCTGTAAACAGACATTTATGGTAATTTTAGAGGCCACCAGGGCCCCTTCTCTGTTCAAAGTGAATCTTTGCTCCCAAATGTCTAGACTTTGACCTTCTCTCCTCAGCTTTCGTGCTCAAACTCGGCCGTGCTTCCCACTCTGGAATTTGCCTCTGAAGTGCCTCATCCAGCCCAATGGTTCATTTTGCTGATGACTTTCTTGCAGCCTTCTCTCATGCTGAATATACTACTTGTGAGATGTGAGAAGACACCAGAAGAGTGGTAGTTGACAGGAGTCCTTGTGCAAAGCAGTCACAAGGTAAATCCCAGCAAGAGGCAAAGCTCCAGTGCACTGCAGCTCCTCATAGAACATGGCCTGAGAATACAGAAGTGGTCTTGGCTGTGGATGGCAGAAGGTGACAGAGTTCTAAAAAGTTAATTTGAACACTAAGATTCATGATGAAAGAGTCATCTATGTTTCTAAAACTGCAGCTCACATGTCACTGAACCACAGAATTAGCCACATTCCAGAGGTATCTGTATTTCTCTGGGATGCCTTTTTCAAAGTCACCTAGTGACTGATGTCCTGTAATGAAGGGCATGCTCCTACTACTTTCTTGGGGTCCACCAGGACCTAGTGCCTAGTGAAACAGTGCGTGCACCACAAAGATGGTTGGCCACTGCTGTTTTGTCAGCAGTGATCTGCAAAATCTAGCTTTCATTTGGTCATTGCTGCTTGCCACATCATGGTTCCATCCAAGTCCCTGATTCATGGTCTAATCTGGGAGCCACACGCGAGATGTTTTTTCTCATTTTCCACAGCTGTACATGACAGTAACCATTATTTTTTTAGTGCACAGCCAAGACTGTGTTGAGAGCACAGTTTTTCCCTGTGTCATTCAATACCACAACCTCCCTTCCAAGCCACAAGTTAATCAGAAGACCTAAAGCCCGTAATTAATAGAATGCATAGTTATAAAAATTATAATCAACCTGTTAGCTAAGTTGACTAAGAGTGGTCAGGTCTACAAGGTGCTAAGGTGCAAGGATCTGCAAGTATAACCAGGTTGTCAGTGACACTGATCTCAGGAGATTATTCTTGCTCTACTGATGCCACATCTTAGGGCTACTGCACTTCAGTCTGCTGTTGCCCACCTGAGCTTCTCTCAGGCTCAGTGCTCTACATCTGGCTCTCTTTTGGAATTGAATAAGGTGAATACTGTCCTCCCACAGACTCAGTCCATCACAGATGATGATCTCAAATCATCATGGATTAACACATGATTTTCAAGATGTAGAGGCAGTTTCCAACATCATTAATCCAATCTGTTTTTTTCTTCTTTTTGCCTTATCAGATTTTCTTTTTCAATTTGAAAAGTCTTTAGTATCTCTGACATCAGCTTTTAACAGTTTGGGCTGCTCCTGGTTTTAGTTTTCTTCTCAGCAAAACATCAGAGAGTGACAAGCCATGCTGACAATCTGCAATTTAACAGAGTTAAATATGGATCAGTCTGACTAAGCATTCTTCTTTCATTTCCCACCCATCTGTTGTACTGGGAATAATAGTGATTAGTAGTTCACATCCAAACCCCAAATTCACTTACAACTGTTGAACCCATGGCCACAAATTGACATTAATTTATCAAAACTCACTGCATCAGGAAAGCCATGTAAAAGAAAATTTGATCTGACAACTGCTTAAATTGCAATAGCATACGCTAAGCGTATATTTTGTTGGTTAGAATAGTTATGCAGTATAACTGTTTTTGCAGATAACACAAACAAACACATGCTTATTTTCTCTGTGGAGCAATTATTCTTTTACCAGGGTAAATATCTACTACTCTTTTATACTTTTAACGACATGGTCTGTTTATTTTTCTCTGTAATACATCAGGACTCAACAACCTCACAAACAAAATTCCACCTTGTAATGAGATCTCACCCTCAAACTGGGGAGGGGTGGGGGGGGTGCTGTCCTTGCATTATCAACTAGTAGTTTGAAGAGTATCCACAGCTGTAGCTCTAGCACTCAGAGTCCATGTCTCATTTGAGAGTTGCCATGTTTTTGTTTTCACTTTGTTTTATTTTAAACCAGATATCGTATATGTTATCTAGTTCTGAACTTTGTTCCACTGCCCTTCTCTTTAATGTTCTAAAACATCTCTGAAACCACTGAATCTTTCCCAGATTTGTCTTTAATCTTAAAATCGTAATCTTGTACCTAAAAAAGAAATGTGTACTGTACAACATGAGAGGTTACTGGGTCCCTTTTGGCAATGCTTGTAGGGTTTTATGGTCAGTTCAGCTAACACTGTCCTCCCATAAATAAAGATGTGAAATTTTACACTTGTGGACCAGGGCCAAAGCCGCCTTCTCTATCTGAACATGCTGACACTCTGTTTTTGTTGGTGTGTGTGACATATAAGCCACTGGTCTCCAACTTTGACCACACTGGTATAAGAAAGCCATACTGATACCCTCCTTGGAGGAATCTGTGGACAACTTACTTTTGCATTTACTGTTATAGTCTCCTGAGACTCCAGTCTCTTTCATTAACTCCTTCAGCTCTGCCAGCTGTTGAAAGTTTGAACTCTGCCTTCTGGACATCTCACGGTGACCACTTCCTGCATTCCTTTCTGAGCTTCATCAACGCATCACCATTGCCTGTTCTCTCTGGGCCTTTCTCCATTGCAGGGGTTTGTTGATCGGTCACACTTTGCGCACTTGTGATCTACAGTTGCTATTTCAAGCAAATGAGCTAGTTGCAAACTTTCATATGTGCTTTACTGGTCCAAGGAATCTCCCTGTGCCTTGCTAGTCTGTTGGGACAGGTTTTTTGTTTGCCTTTCTTCTGATCACCCTGAGATACGCATTCATGTCTTGTTGCCTTAACATCTCTTCCCACCCTTTTTTATACTGCAAATAACTTATATTTGTGATTTTGTTGTTGTTTTATTCCAGCAACACTGACTCTTTCTAAAGATGTCTGAGGATCCTGGTCATGTCTCTTACGTTTATCCCCAGAACCTGGAATAAAACACCTGGAATACTGAACAGCCTGCAGAAACTATGTCTCCCAAAGTGTGTGTTGAACATGTACAAACATATGCTTTGTATTTTGAGGGGCTCCTGCCAGAATCCTGCTGGAGCATCTAGCACAGAAACTATTTGGCTTCAGAAACAGACCCCAGTATTTTTCTCCTTTCAGGTAATGGAAATCTTGCCTTTTCACATTTTCAGTTCTTTCAAGGATCAAAAGTTCATCAAATGTACTAGCAATCTCACTTCTGTCACTCCCAATATGATTCTTAGCATGGCTTGCCTATCCAATGGAGGCTTCTCTAAGCCTCCATTTAAAGGCAAAAGTATTTTTCATGTTGCAGAGAATTGTATAAAAGTTGGACACTTTCATCCTTATTCTTTGCTTTGCTGAGTGGCTTCCTTATTGTCTTGAAGATGAAGATGTTCTCAAACTCTTCCTTAGTCTCTTGTTCTCTCCCTCCTACAATAAAGGCAATTTTCTGCAAAGACTGAAGGATCAGTCCATATTAAATCCAATAAGGGCTGTTCTTTGCACTTGTATTTATTCAAGACTTCCAATTTGTTACATACATAAAAATTTACATCCTATCTACACTATTCAGTGTAAATAAAATCACTACATTTTTACCCTCTCTTATGTACACATAAGATAATCTTTTAAGTTAGTGTTCAGTACAAAAATATATGTCCCAGTGGATATGGTTTGGAGAGTCTTAACTTCTTGAGTTACAGCAAGAATAGCATTTGATCTTATGAAAGTCATCTATGTACTCTTATTGTTGTCGTCTCACCACACTGTAAATACTTTGTTGGAAAGTACAATGTTTAGCAGAGTGCTAGGAGCTGTTACATTTGCTTTGTTTTCTCTTCTACCAAATAAACACTATCACAGTGTGCAGCTGATGTTGTTTGGTTTGACATCATCTGAACTCTGCACGTTTCTACTGCTCCTCATCTTTTTCTCAGTGTAGGTGAAATCTCTGTCGTGTTGCATATCCAAGCACTGTCTACTCATCATAGTTTCTATTCTTTGTGGGGAGTGGAAGAGAAATTTCCACTGTGTGGTAATTCTTAAATTATTTGACAAAGGTAATTAAGCAGCTTCCTGTAACTGCTATCTAAGATTTCTCCAAAAGATTTTTACCTTGACCTGGCCTCTTTTTAGTTATTCAGGACTTTATGTGCACAAAAGGGGGAAGTTATAAACTCTTTTAGAATTTCTTTTGTACTATCTGATTATTGAATACTTTTTTTTTTTTTTTTAGTTAACATTTCAAAACCTGTAATTCTATGATTTCAGAGTTATTTTCCTAAATTTAGCAAAAACTATGAAATTCAATAAGTGTTGTTGAAGAAGCCAAAAGTAAAAGTAAGGTTACTTTCCTACTGTCTTCTATTTAACTAGAGTTTGTAGCTCAAAATACTGTTTGTACTTTTTACATAGGATTCTGAAATAACCAAGAGTTTCAGAATCAGTGGTATGTTTACATATTCTATTCTTACACTCAGTCCTCGCCTGCTCTTTCCTCCCTTCCTTCTGTCCTTTTGGTATCACACTGCTCTCCTGTATCATCTGCACATGCCTGTACAGCCTGAACGATCTGCTTGGACACATTGTACAGTCATCAGTGAAGGCTTGATGGTCTGAATTCTACCTTCCTGTTTCTATATCCAGCTAGTTATGTTACAGGAAATATATGGATAAAAAATCTCAACAAAAATAGTAAAGAAAGCCTTCTTTTATCCATAAACATTTTTGTTTTGTATTAAATTGCATGTTATATACTTCTGACAATCATTTTGTTTGCCATCTCACTTTTAGTAGTCTTGCTCACTTAACAAGGATATTTCCAATCTCTGAATGATTGACTGAGGTTTTATAACTAGGAGGGATAGCAAAGCAATTTCAAGGCAGAGAACCAAATGCTTCTAGAAAACACTTTGGAACTAATTTCATGATATGTCAATCTTTCCTGGACTTGGTAACTTATCTCTGGGAAGCTCCAGACTGATCTATGCATAACCCTTTGTCCAGCGTTCATTGTACTTCCTTATTTCCTGTCACTTTTTGTAATGGAATACATTACAACCTTAATTATATTAGCCACTGTTAAGCATATCTAACCGTGCACTTTTTTTTTTTTTCTTAATAATTTAGAAAATTTAATTTAGCTTTTAATACGACAAAATCAGCTACAGGATTACTAACTATGAATGAAAATTTTAGATACAAGCAGTTACATAGCTATTGATCACTTAGTATAGCCTTGAAGAATAATGAGAAACTTATTTCTTTCATACAGTAGATAATTTGTAATCTTCTTGAACTTCATGGTGTATAATTGCTGACCTCAACCATATCATGCTGGATCTGTCTCATGACTACATTGAGAGTTAAAACTTTTAAAGATGGTATAAAAACAAGAATAAAATGAACCCAAATCCAGGCACAATATATTTTTTAAACTAAATATTATTATTTTTAACACAGCATTTATTGAATGCCTAGACTTTATGCTTACATACAAATACATGTGCATTAGCAAAGAGTCTAATGATAACTTAAACTGAACTGAGTTCTTGTGTTATGATTTTCTAATAGGATGTCACTGCTCTGCTGTTTCCTAATTGTTTTTCAATCATCACCTAGCAAAGGAATGGTTGAAGTCTCCTGGTCTCATCTGTTCTCAGCTATTGTTCATATTGCAATGTCACAGACTTTCATGCACTTTTGTTGGGAAATTCTCATGCCTGAGCAAATCTAAGTAAAATTTTGTGGTGCCTGAAACAGCTCAAAGCAATGCTTGTGTCAAACAGAAACTCTGAATCCTGTCTAATTCCTTTAAACTCAGGCATTAAATTCCAACTTCTGAGCTGCAGTGAAGATGGCAGGATTACATCTGAATGTCCCTCCCAGACAGTCCAACTTAATGTGGGACAACTTGAGTATTCCTTCCTCATGTCCTGATGATTCAGAGCATTCTCCATTGGGCTGTGTGCAATATCTATTTTCTGGTCACAGTTTCCATTCCAATCTACTCTCATATTTGATTGTCAGCCAAATTTTACTTTGAGGCTATATGAAGATGTTGAAACTAAAAAACAACTTCCATAATAACGTTGCTCTAATACATTCATAACTCTCTCAGATGTTCATTCAGTGTACTAATGCATACCCATACTCAGTAAGATTCATACTGAATGCTTTGTATTCTTCTATGTTTTTGGATAAAAGGGAGGAAGAAGGAGAAGCACAGGTCCATCTCTGTTCTTTCTGCACATCAAGAATCAAGCCCATGGGTATGCTAAGGGTTACCTATAGATTAACTGATATGCTGAACAATTATCTGGTCCAACCCATGCCATTTAAGGCACAAACAAGGAAGCTGGCAGAAGGGAAGAGGGGAGAAAGTCGGGGAGAGAGGAAGCCAAAGGGGAAGCCTCTGTACCAGTGAATCTGCAACTCAACAGTGCACACTGTTCAGTAGCACACTGGAGCTATGGGGCCAGAAGCATGCCCAGAAAA
Source organism: Oxyura jamaicensis (assembly GCF_011077185.1). Classification (NCBI taxonomy): domain Eukaryota; kingdom Metazoa; phylum Chordata; class Aves; order Anseriformes; family Anatidae; genus Oxyura; species Oxyura jamaicensis. The sequence continues at coordinate 82,054,902 of NC_048893.1, forward strand.
TATTGTATCTTCAGGAGACAAAGCTGCCAGTGTCCAAAAAACTCCTGTTCAGGAAGCACAGACGTACTAATTTAGAGGCTAGTTTGTAGGTCAAACTTGGAAGAATTTTCATGGCTATGGGGAACATCTCATATATTAAGGCTCCAACCTTATGCCAAATCTTAAGCCAGTGCTTAAAAGCTCAGGGTTTCTTAATGAAATATCTCTCCCTCTCAGTTTTTGGAAACTGTTGTTCTAGTTTAACTGAAACAGTTGATAACCATCCTCCTAAAATTACCATTAGGTGGACATTTGGTATGGAAATCTTCCATTTGTACTGTTTGTATTTGGTAGAGCATTTTATGGAGAAGTGCTTTAAAAGAAGATAGTTCAGGAAAGTGTAGAACATTGCTAATGGTGAGTTGTGTCCAGCCAAGGGACATGAAAATTATGCAAGGAGCTTCATGAGCTTTCATGGAATAATTTGCAATGCAAGGGTGAATGATCCTGAAAGCACAAATTTACTTGTTCAGGATTATAAAGAGAATGAACAGAAGAGTTTTGAATAGAACTGCTGGTGATGGTTTCCCAATCTTCTTTCTCAATGTACACCAACTTTTATGACTAATGTCTCCTCATCTGACCTTGTTTCTTAGTCTCTAGGACACATTTAGATGGACAGCCGTACATCTTATAGTGGCTGCAACTGTTATTTCTGCATCTTGTATTTTCACGTCTAGAAGGAAGTGATTCTGCCCAAGGTAGAAATGATGAAGTAATTTGACACTGTGATGGGGCTTGCCTCAACCCCACTTACATCCATCAAATCCCCAGTTGTCTGTTTGGGATCCCATATTAACCCTACTGCTACCTAAGGCAAGTTCTGGAACTTGCACAGATGAGTTGATAGTGAAGTGGACTGAGAACAGGGTGGATGGTGGAGCTCAGAAGGTTGTGCTCAGAAGTCTAATTGGAGCTCTGTAGCTAGCAGTGTCCCCCAGGGATTAGTACTGGGTCCAGTCTTGTTCAATTTACTCATCAACAGAGCCCACCCTCAGCAAGTTTGCTGATGACACAAAGCTGGGAGGAGTGGCTGACACTCCAGAGGGCTGTGCTGCCATTCAGAGGGACCTGGACAGGCTGGCGAGCTGGGCAGTGAGGAACCTCATGAAGTTCAACAAAGGCAGAAAAAGTTTCTCTCATCACCACAAGTCTGGCTCTGGCAGGAGCTAGTTTTCAGAGTTTGCTAATTCTGCCCTGATGAGCAGAGGAGGCGTACCACAAGGAATGAAGTAGCACATGTAGGTGAGCCAGCACAGCTGGTATTGCTTTCTGATAGTGTGGAGAGGAGAGATAGAAGAGGAACAAAGCTTTCAGAGTACATGTTTAGGAAGCTGAATTCACACATGACATAAAGTGAGTGGTTGTGGTGGTGAAGAAGAAAGGAAAAGCAAGCAGAAATATAGACTTAAAGAAAGGCTAAGCAGGAAAACTGTGGAGGTGGAGATGGTGATGAGAAATGTTTTGAAAACATTGGATTCACACAGGTCAGGAATAAGTATTTCTATTTTAAGAAATCAAAGAACTTAAGACATGCTGAATTCTTAAATATAAATATGCTTTCTGACATAGGCATGCCCTGCCTTGCTTTCAATCTCCTTGTTGCGTGGATTCACAGGGCTAACATGACAGTGTACTGGTGCAGACACACAGCTGGGTGCAGACATTGTGGCCTTTGCCAGTATCTGCAGGAATCTGCCTAGGTATTGTTCCAGAGAGTCCTGTCATTAAAAGCAAACGTATGGATCTGAGACCTTCTCTTATCTTACTTTACCCCTCAGTCTTTAATAGAAAAGATGACTCACCAAAAGAAAAAAAAAAAAAAGAAAGAAAAAAAAAAGAAAAAAAAAAAAGAAACTGCAACTTCTGCCATGCAAGGTGAAAGTGTCCGAGGAGGTTAACTCATGCAGCTGGCTACCATGGTGCCTGGAGCTGAAGACTAGGACAGGCAAGGGTTGCTTCATGGAGTAATGTTGTAAAAAGCACACACTACTTATTTATTTTCTTCCACTATTTTTGGCTCTTCCTTAGCTATAAAATCATATCACTTAAAGAAAGAAAAATCACGGAGCACCAAAAAATGGATCCAAACTGACTTTCCAGTCACAAACAGGTCAACACAAGCCAACTGGCATGGCCACTGTGCAGTTCCCCATAGCTCTAATTAGCTACTTTTTTTTTTTTTTTTTTTTTTTTCTTTCCAATTTGCTCAAGTGATCCAATGGCACTTCTGCAAAAGGCAATTCAGGGAATGTCTTTCCCTGTGTAGCTATTTATAAAATGTCACCTCAAGCCTGATTGCAAATGAACCTCAGTCTGCACTGAGTAGGGTGATTTCATCTTGCCTTAACCTTCTCTTCCCATCTGTGCCTGTTGGTTGTCAGGAGTTTGTTTATACTACTTGTGCCTTTTCTCTCTGAAGCTGAAACTCTTCTAAATGTGTTAGGAGTATGGGAAAACACAAAAGGAATTTCTTTGGCCTGCAAAAAGTGCTAAGCTTAACACAATGGTATCTAATAACAGCAATGCCAGTGTGATTGGCAGCTGGCCAGGGTCCATACTGACTTCAGCACTAAGCACAGCAACACATGCTGAGGCCTCTTTCTTTGGCTAGGTCTGAAGACTTTTGCCTCTCACCCAGCACACATTGCACTTGGCATGAATGAGTGGGGAGACACTGTGAGGTCTGGACATAATGGGAACTCCGTCTGCAAGTCTCTTTCTGCACAATGACCCCCCTCTCCCTCCATCATTCTTCTTTTCTGCAGATTTAATTTTCTGTAAAATTCACACTTTCCATCTCGACAGCCAGGATACACAAACGTGAGCTCAGCTTCCACCCTTGACCAAAAGAGAAAAAAGGTCTTCTGTTATTGTTGTTGCTGCCAATAAAAACTTCTCAGATCAGGAGGAGTCAGACCAGGGTGGACACAGGAATGACCACCTGTGCACCACTACATCTGACTGCCTGTTCCGGACAGACATCCTGAGCATGGTGAACAGGAGTCAAAACAGCAGTCAGAAGGTGACAGTGATCTGGTCTGGTTTCAGAAAAACAAGTAATTTCTTTTCAGCAGATCCCTACCTTCAGGTAGACCAACATCCCCTGCTCTGTCTCAAGGTCAGAGCCCACCACTGTACAATGCCCTTGACATTCTCCTAGTTAAAGCATTTCCTGTTCCTGGAGGAAAGGAGGAACAGTCTTCTTCTCCCATCCTCTGAATGCTTTCCAGTCAATGAAAAACTGCATGCTACATACAGTATAGTAATGGTGGAAAAATATTGCAAGTGCTTGGAAAGGAGCTAAATGCTCCTTCACTTTTGCCAGGACCAACAGAGGAAAGATGGGCTGGAACTGTGAAATTTGTGACCCAGTTCTTCCAGATACACCAGTGAACAAGAGATGCCCTCCACACAAATAGACATTTTTGTTGTTAGTCTGGCCGAGTCTCTTCCATAAGTAGACAAGACAGCGTTCTCCCCAAGGATAGTGTGGGTCATGCATTGGGGATAGCTAGAAACCTAAGTAACTGGTTTGAGGCAGATAGACTTCAAGAAACCGCAGTTTCAAATCCCAGCAGAACCTATTAAGCAGTTTATCCTCGGACAGATAAAATGCATATCATGTAGTTGCTGCTCTCAGATCTTTTAGATGAGGCCTCAGAGACTGAGCTCATTGCTGGGCTTTGCGGAAAGTAAAGACCTCATGATGCTAGTGGTAAGAGCAGAAGTTTCCCTCAGTGGCTCTGGTTAAGTTTTTTTCCAGACTCCCTTCTGTGCAGTTGTGTGCTATCCTGTGCAGAGGCTTTTTTATGGCAGTCCAGCCTACAGAGTAGTTACGTGTATATGCTGTACTCTCCACAGCAGTCCTCTGAGATGAATCCACTCCAGAAACATACTGTGTATTTGCAATCAGATAAAACAGAGAAGGTGTTGTTTTAAGATTCAGAAATCTTAACAGAGGAAAGGTTTCCTGGAAAAAAATAATCTTTCACTGCAGATCAAAGGAGTAGAGCTGGAGGAAGTTTTCTTGATGAAAAATAGACTTTTTTTTTTTTTTTTTTTTTTTTTGGTCAGAAAAGTCCCTGCCTAGAAATAATCTAAGTTTGCAGATGTATTTTTAATATGCAACTTTCCAGATGAAGTCAGTGTAGCCATTTTTATTTATTTTTTTGTCTTTTAGTGTGTTTGTTTTCCGTGAACTTCTCTTTTTATGGAATTTCCAGGTATTAAATAGATCGTCACTTCCACCTTCCTTCCTCTTTCTTTTTCTTCTTTCCTCTCTCACCATTCTTTCTTCACCAGAAAGAATTTTTAATAATTCAAAAGCCTGAGAAAGTAGAGGACAAGCATTTCGACATATTAATTTTCTTCTCTTGGAAGATAATAATAATGACAACAACAATAATAACATTAATAATAATAATAAAACTTTGATACATTTCTTTAGTTTTTGCCTTTGACAAAAATAAAACATAAGAAATATTTCTCCTGTGCTTTCCTTCATTTTTTATGTACATATATTTCTCATTTTCCTATTTTTTCTCTTCTTGACTTTTTGCAGAGGGAAGGGGAAGAGAAAAGAAGCAAGGAGCAAAAACTAAAAATGTGTTTCTTTTTAGGAATCAAAGTTAAATGAAAACTTCACCATGACATGAAATAAAACAACTCATTTTATTTTGATTAGAATTTTTCTCCAGAAGATGTTGTATGAGAACTTTAAATAATTTTTTTAAGGCTTTTCACTATATAAAGTGGCCTTCTGAGCTAATGTTTCAAAGCACTACAGCTGGCAACAGGCAGTCTCCAGGACACATTTCACCCCTACATTTACAGTAGGAACATATTTTATCAGAGCAATTACTAGACATATAAATCTAACATGGGAGCTACTATAAGTCACAGCATAGACATTAATTTATGCCAATCAATAATAAGTAACTGTTTAAAGCACAAGAGGAATTTACCTTAAATAAGAGAGACAGTGTGAGGAATGAATGATTTTATGTGAGGAGAGATGACAGATTTACCATCATCAAATTTTCTGAGTGCAAACAAGATGGAAAGATTGCAGCTCTTTGCATTTGAGAGTCTGTAATAAAGGCTGAGACATTTTCTATAGAAAGGAGATGAAATATTATCAGTCACTCTTATTAAGAGAACAGATGGTTTTACACAACTGGACTCACAGCAAAGCTCAGCAAAAGCTGAAAAAAATAATTTTGGCTAGAATTTGTGTAACTTTCCAAATTAATTCACTGTGGCCATGCTTATACTGCTTCTTCATTCGTTTCCCATGAACATCAGAGTGATCAGATTTTACCCACACAAATTCCTGCAGAAGGCACATTTTCAGTTTGCTTCCTCACATACTCAGCAATGATGTATTTTAATATTGCCCTCAGAATTTACAGTCTGATATGAAACTGGTCTTGGCTTAAGAAAAGCAGGAAAGTGCTTCCAAAGCCCTCTATCAGAGCCATGGTGTTGCAGCTTTTGAGCTTATAAGTTCCTATTTTACCTCTTGAAATAAGGATCCACAATACTTATAACACTGTGTGACTGTGATCACAGAAAAGAAAAAGAAACCTTGCACTTGTATCCTAAGCTTCATGGGCAGCAGTGTTTGCTAGAGGATGATGGATTAGTCTAGCTCACCCAGGAGGGAATTTCATTTTATTTTTTAAAATACTGTACACCTGGCTAGTCTGAATTATCTGCTGTCTTTTGCCAAGATGCAGCAGCTTCTTCTAGCCCTCCTTACTGACAGGGAGAAATGTTAATTTGAGCACCACACAGTCAAATATATTATAAATTTTGAAACTGAACATAGCTAATAAACAATATTTCAGTTGGGATTTAATTGATAGGAATGCAATTTCTTAGAGATAAAGAAAAAAAAAAAAAGAATAATTTTGAATGGGGTGTGCTTTGCAAGGGGACTGCAATCTGTGAATAAATAACCAAGAGATGGAGCAAGAAGGAGGAATAAATCACTAAGTAAGCTCTCATTTGTAATTATATGAACAGAGTATTACTGGCATATTTTCATGACTTAACCTGGGCAGTCCTCAGGATCAATAACCTTTGTACAGCAGGGGCTAGGAGGTTTTCCTGACATTCAGATAAGAAACAGCAGCCTCATTTTTTCATTGCAGTAAAACTTTGGAACAACTCTATTACAGTACTTATTGTGGTTTAGCCGAGGGAGGGTGAATAGTAGATGGGGAAGAGTTTCCCCATGAGACTTTCACCTGTATCATGAGCCAAGTATTAAAAATGTTGCATAAGTAAGTGATAGAGGAGACATATTGCAAATGCTCAAAGACCCCGAGGGAAAAGGCTGACCAGGTGCCTGCTGGTATTTCCTCATGCTATGTGGAGCAAAAAATGAAGAACAAAACCTTCAGCTCTCTGAGAAGATACTTCCATATCCTCCCAGGACAAGATCTCTGCAAGATCCTAATGTGCCAAAGCCATGTCATATGTCATCTTTGAGCACAGTGCCATCTCACCTTCTGTGGCTGAGCCTGGGCTGGCCAAATGTCAAGCTGGTTTGGCAACAAACTAGGTTCACAGCCCTGCAGTAGCTGCAGAGGGTGGCTGCAGCACTGACCTCCTGCAGTCCCCATCTCAGGTCCCCCAGGCACCACCACTCACCCTGACACATTCAGTCCCCAGCTAAGCTCACCTAAACTTAGGCTGCAGCTGGAGCTACTGAAAGACTGGTCCTCCTCAGACCAGCCAGATCCAGTGGTGCCCATTCTCATGAGGTGTAGCATATCAGTTCTGTAGCCACAGCTGAACAACCCTTCAACCCCATCCGATCATAGGGCAGAAACCATTTGCCTCTATCATTTCCCATATTTTTTCTCATCCATAATCAAGAGTGTCCTATAAGGGTTAAAACCAGTATGATCAATGTGTGCTTTCACTTCAGCCAGCCTACTACGTGGTTCTCCATCTCAATTCCTGTTACAACCAAAGACGCTAAACACTTCATTAGTAAGGAAGTTACTCAGTTATGTACCTTGGATCTCAAAAGAAAACCCCACATTTAGACATCCTTTCTAAATAGAAGAGAGACCAGTTCTGCCAAATTCTTAATTTTCCTATAGTGTGTCTACATTTTAATTTCTGGTGAAGGGTGCCAGAAAGTGGAGAAGTATGAAAATCAAAGCACTAGTTACACCTAGTGCAGCAACAGCAAAATCCTCCTGACACCACCTGTGCCTGAGCATTTCATCACTTGTCTGGTGTCTCTGCAAGTCACCAAAAGATATTTTAGCTCCCACCAGCCTCTAGATTGGCAAGGGGGAGTGACAGCAGCTTTGTGCATTGCTTGTGATGTGTGAATGTGAGTACCTTCAGAAGGGGACTGCACACCTCAACCTATAGCATACAGACCTGTGAGAGCATGTGCTCAACTGCAGCCTCTAGCCAGTATGAGCTTAAGGTGGATTTTAAACTATAATCTCAGGGTGAAAAGACATACATTCCAGTAAACATTCCAGGTCTCAAAGAGCTGAGTTCACTGGGAAAAAATCCTGGATCAAGCCAGCATTAAAGGGATCACTTTAAAAAGAAGGAAAATACAGGCTTAGCATCAGGAAATATTTGCTAGCAAGGAGCTTTGTTCAAATGTGCAACTTTCTCCCAGAGGAAGAGATGGGGCTTCCATCACTGTGGTCAGTTAAAACTAGATCTGACAAAGCCCTGAAGAGTAATACACTTGTAGTGGCCAGAGGGATGTTTTAGATGGGATAAGAAATCTTTTTTCCACTTCTAAATTTCAGTTATTGCTGTGTGACCTTTTCTGTAGGCTCACTCCACTCAGCTGGGTACATGCAGGAATGGATTTCCTCTAAATGCACACGGAAGACTGGAAGAGGCACAGAGCTTGCTCTGAACCTCTGGGCATGTCCAAATCCAGGAAGAAAGTGTCTTCCCAATGCTGGATAATTATTTTCTAATTTAATTATCAACTTAAACACTTAAATGCAACAGCTATCTGCGTATACTGCAGTGGTCTATTTTCAGGCACTATCTGCTTTAAAATTGCTACTTTAATGCTGTTAGCAGATGGATGTGTGTTATTGCAGGATAGGGAACTGGAAATTCTCCATATACCAAGCTATAAATATTTCTTTGACATTTATTATCCTCACTTGAGTTCAGGTGCTAAAATACTTGGACTGAAGTCATGTTCATAGCAGAAAAAGTCAATCTTGGATCCTACCTTGCTGCTGGCTAAATTATTAAGAACAGACAAAGACAGCAGGGAAAGGGAGTCCCTTACTTAATAGAGGTCATGCAACCTTTGAATCAAATTAACTGGAGTTTCAACTCATTAAATGATACCAGTTCTCAAACACTCCTGCTCAGACAATATGATAGATCACTTCACCAGGGTTTCTCTTATTCTCTCTCTTTTTTTTTTTTTTTTTTTTTTTTT